>NC_056709.1:6562643-6628436 GCF_018831695.1 Puntigrus tetrazona
CTGGATGCAGCTGGCGAGGTAGAGGGGCGAATGAAACCTTGTTGGAGGGCCTCCTCCACGTACTCCTCCATCGCCGCCCTCTCCGGGATCGATAAGGGGTAGATATGACCTTTGGGCAGTTTGGCACCTGGCAGTAGGTCAATGGCGCAATCCCATGGCCGGTGTGGAGGAAGGTGAGTAGCCGCCGACTTGCTGAACACATCCTGGAAATCCTGGTACGGTTCGGGAATTGGCGTGTCGTGCTCGGGCTCCGGACTTTCCACTGAAGTGGATCCTACAGGTATGGAAGGATAATTATAAACAGGCAGGGGTAGATTCTTCAAGCAGTTTTGGAAACAAAAAACACTCCATTTTTGGATTTCACCGGTTCTCCAGAGGATGTCAGGCTGGTGTTGCTCCAACCAGGGTCTCCCGAGCACGACATCCACCACGGCGTCTTCTAGGACGAGGAGTTGGAGTTCCTCCAGATGAAGCTGACCGATCTGCAGGGTGAGAGGTGGTGTGGTGCGGTGGACGCGGCCCCGGCCCAGCGGGGTTCCCTGGATGGTGCTGATGCTGTAGGTAGTGTCATTTGGGTAAGAGGGAATCTGGTGTTTGTGGAGGGTCCTCGAGGAGATGAAGTTTCCGGCGGCACCGGAGTCCACGAGGATATATACTGGGAAGAGGTGGTTGGCATGGATCAATGTACCAGATATATGGGGTAGATTGGTAACTTGAGGAGTGAAACGAATCGTACTCACCGCTGGGCGCGGGGGCCGGACAGGACAGGTGTTGAGGCGGTGATTCGGGTGTCCACAGTAGAGACATAGGTTGGCAGCAAGTCGGCGGGTGCGTTCGGCGGGAGTGAGATGGTAGGTGTCCGTAATCATGGGCTCGTCGGTTGGAATTGGAGACGGTGAGGTAGGTGGCGCTGGTGGCTGACGGGAATCCGCACAGGCATTAAGATTTTGGGAAATATGGATCGATTTGTTAATAAACGCTTCTAGTCCAACGGTATCCTCAAAAATCGCCATTTGTTGGCGAAGCGCCGGTTGTAATCCCCGGCGGAACACGGAGAGCAGCGCCGGCTCATTCCAGCCACTAGCCACCGCCAGAGTTCGGAAGCGAATGGCGTACTCATGAATTCCTGCGTCTGTCTGTTGGAGGTTAAACAGTTCATCATGGACAGATAATAGGGAGGTAATGGGTCCAAATACCTCCTTCAAATGAACCAGGAAGTTAGTAGCCGAATTCACGACAGGGTTCCGGGCTGAATGGAGGGCTTCCGCCCACTGCAGCGCGCGTCCTTGTAACAGCGAGATGATAAAGGTTACTTTGGCAGCTTCAGAGGGGAATTGGTGAGCCTGTGACTCCAGATATAGGGAACATTGGAGCACGAATCCGTTGCACGTTTCCCTCTCACCGGAGTACGGTGACGGTCGAGCGAGGGGACATGCCGGCGCTGGAGTGGGTTGGGACAAAGCCGCGTGGATAGCTGTGGCGATCTCGTGTAGTGGATTCGGCGAGCTGGCGGGTTCCGTGTTGGCGTCTTCTTCCATCTCGTCTTATATCAGGGCTGGGATTCTGTCACGGTCTGAGGAGAGCAGCAGGGGTAATCACAGGCAGAACGAGTTCGGGAGAGCGGACAGAAGCACGAGAACGTGACGTCAATCCCAGCCGAGGAAAGACTGGGTTTCCGGAGTATATATGGAGGTGAGTAAATTGGTAACAGGTGTGGTGAACAGGTGGCTAGAATTCCGGGGATGATGAGCGGGTGATTGGCGTGGGAGACGGTGATCTGGTGGGTGTGTTTGTGACATAAAGTCTGCATAGGGAATAATTTTTACCCAAGCAACAGTATATGTGACCACAATTTAATTATCCATGTTTACTGTGTGGTAAAACGTGTTTCTAATAAAATATTGTTTTTCTTCTTTTTTAGACTTTGTTAAAGTGAGGAAGACCATTAGTGAGTTCTTCTGGACTGGGATCTCATTACAGCCCAAGAGTGACCCAGCTGTTTCTGAGCCACTACGTAAAGTAGCAGGAAGCAGCAGTGGGATCGGTAAGGGTAGAGTGGGCGCTTCATCTCAAATGTCTGAGGAGAACATCCCAACAGGTAAATATCAACAGAGCAGTTAAAATACAGCATTACACTGAGCTGCAAATACAAATGTCTGATACAAGGTAAGCCAAATCGACATATTTTTGGACACATAATATCGCTGAGCCACAGTAAAAGTGACCACACTTTACATGTTTAATATGTGGATCGAAGAAGTTTCTTATATTGTTATTCTTTGTCTTTTAGAATATGCCAAAGTCAGGAAGACAATTAGTGCGTTCTTCCATAAGCGTTGTGATCTCTCAGCACAGCCGGATCCGGATTCAGAGTCACTGTGTGTCCCGAATGAAAGCTCTCACGAATCAACATCTGAGCCTCTGGAACATGAACCAGATCATTTTGATCTTGAGGAATTGTCCATTGTGAGGAGCTCTGAACTGGAACCTGCATGCTCAGAAGGTTTGGTGGTTGACTTCAGCGTTGCCATCTCGGAGCCGAGGAGCCCAGTTCTGGTGCCTGAACACCTGACTGATCCAGAAGGGCCTTCAGCAGAAGTGTCAGGGAGCAGCAGCAGGAATGATCAGGGTGGCAATGATGCTTCTCCTGAAACCCCCGAGGAGTACATCCCAACAGGTGAATGTCAACAGAGCGTTTGAGTTGCAACATTTCAATTACATGCAAGTCAGACAAATTATTTGTGTTCTAATTTCATATTGTTATCTTCTTTTTTCAGAATATGTCAAAGTTAGGAAGATCAACAAAATTAGTCAGTTCTTCCAAAAGCTCTTTGGGATCTCAGCACAGCCTCAGAAGGATCCAGCTCTGCCAGAGCCTCTGTGTATCCCAGAAGCAAGCATTCCCAAACAAGAACCTCAAGCGACAGAGCATTCAGTCTTAGAGAACTATATTCCTCTAAACATTTCCCAATTGAAAAATCTTTTGGAGGAAGGTAAACTGTCCGAGACGCCTGTCACTGAGGTCTGGCCCAACATCTTCTTGGGGAATGAGTAAGTCTGCAACTTATAGATTAATATGTGATGAAGCAATAATGTAATGCAGGAGCATGGAGTTAAACACAATTCTGTTTTTAAAATGTAAGTCCTCTTTACTGAAAGACTAATCTAGATTGTTGTGTTCTTGTTCAGAGAAACAGCAAGGGACCGAAGCAAACTCAAGGAGATGGGTATTACCCACATCTTAAATGCTGCAGCAGTGAAGAAGAAGCTGAGGGTGTTGATGGGAATGCCAAAAGAGAAAGACCTGAATGGGAAGGTTAATACAGGGAGAAATATTACAAAGGCATGAACATCAAATATTGCGGCTTGCCTACAACACACAGAGATGGTTTGAAGATGGGCATGTACTTCTCACCAGCTGCCAAATTCATCCACAAGGCCCTGAGGAACCCAGAAAGTGAGATCTTTTATCAACCGTTCTGCAGTGATCAGTTTTTGAAATCAGCTTTTTTGACTATGTTTTTGTTTTTATTTCCACAGATAAGGTGCTACTTCACTGCTGTGACGCTATCAGCCACTCTCCTACACTTCTGCTGGCATATCTGATGATCCACCGTGGCATGATGTTGGAAGAATCCATCGATCATGTTATAAAGGTGCTACACATCAAGCCCTCCATGAGATCCTGACGCAGCTGATGTCTCTCAATGCTGAACTCGTGGAGCAGCGAAAACAACAGCTACAGGGCAACCAGGTGGCAAAGTGCCACTAAAAACATAGAGCACATAGACTAAATACTAATACTTAATAAAATTTTGAGAAGCATTCTTTTTGGTGTTCCTGATTTCTATTTTAGTGTTTAATTTGGTCCTGTGTTTATATAAAAGCTCCTGGATGTTTATTTATTCTTATTATATACAGCATGACTACTATTAGGTACACATGTCTGTCCACTGTAAATATATGCAAAGAAAAATATGAAGAGGAAATGTGAAAATATAATGAAAAGTTTAATTTGCCACTTTACTTTACAGGTATGATTTAAATTTGATTTTGAAACTGGTAATTTAATTAATAACTTTAAAAAAATAAATATTAAAATATTATGTTGATAGAAACACATACTATATTAGAATTATATATATATATATATATATATATATATATATATATATATATATATGACTCTTACAAAGACATCTAATATTTGTCTCATGCTTGATATTTAATATTAAAAGTGATTGATTTGTGTCACGCACAGTGTAACATATCCACCTTTAAAATGTAGGCCTATATAAAGGTTATAAAAAATAGTTTTAGTGTAAAAATAGTTTTACTCAGAAATTTTAATTTTTACATTTGATTTGAAAATGTTTTTTTTATTAATAAACTGAAATGTGAAATTGTAAAGTACAAAGACTAAAACAATATTTTCTTGTATAATGTACTCCAGTAGGCTAATCTGTTTCTCAGGACCTGAACCATAGAATCATATTATAGAGCTTGTTTTGATCTTGAATATTACCCTTGTCTGTGAAACAGGGTAGATGTGGATTTTAATTAGCGTTTTGACACAGTTCATTCAGTGAAGAAAAAAGGACATCTTAGCATTCTTACCTCTCAGATAGGTTCTTCAAGGTATCTTAAAATGATCAGGTGTCCAAGTTACAACATCTAGCTACTGGAGTGCCTCAGGGCTCATTTCTTGAACCACTTCTCTGACGACATTGGTTTGTTTGGTTGCCCATTGCATCCATATGTCCTTCTTCCATCACTCTACATGTGCACAAGCTCTGTTCCCTCAGTGACTGTTTGCCTTTTCTAAAAAAAAAAAACTGATAGTATATCCGCAGTTGAATCCTTCTGTTGATTTCCTAACACTGTCATTCTGTCCTGATGATGTGCCAATAGCTGCTCAAATCGGAGCTTGCCTGACGTGTCTTGATGTCTGCTTTAGCTCAAACTTGCAGAGACAGAACTGATTGTGTTTTCAACAAACCTATCACTTAATCACTATTTCACCACCGAGCTAGGGACATCAACCATAACTCCTTCAAGGACATACTTTTCAACTCCTCTACTTTAGTTCTGTCCAGGCTGGACTATTGCAGTTCTCTCTTGGCAGGTCTTCTAGCGAGTTCTGTACAATTCATCCAGAATGCCGGCTGCAAGATTAAACTTTAATGAGCCGAAAATAATGCATTTCATTGCCACTCTTCATCAATTTTACCAATAGCTGCTTACACAAAATTTAAGGCATTGATGTTTGTCAACAAAAACACCACCAGCTCTGCACACCTTTATCGTAATTTACCGTAATTGCGGTAATTTACATTCCGAGAGTACACATAGTGCCATCCCAGTTAGATATGAAATCTTAACTTAATCTTAATCCATGCAGGTCTTTTCCGTCTTTATTTTACCATCAAACTCTGCCATTTTCTATTCATATTCTAGTTTACCTACTTGTTGTAGTTTTATTTATTAAAAAACAACTTGACTCTAACACTCATTTGCATTTCTATTCTGTTTTTTCCCCTTTTATTAAAAAAATAGGTCACACGTTATATTAAGTGGCCCTTACACCTGTGTACTCACCTAGGAACTACACGTGTAGGTACACATTAGACATCTACAGCTGTAATATTTCTGTAACTACTTCATGTAACAACCTTCAGAATGGCATGTGTAAGTGAAAATGTGCAACAGAACATTGGTAACAATGCTTTTTCACTTCACTTCAACAGTGAATATTATTTTGTAACAATAATATGCATAAACGTAATTGGAACAATTTAATCTAAGGGGTGGATACAGGTAGGTTTATGGATATATAAAGTAAGTTAGATCTGGAGTTGATGCTGCACTGTAATAACAGTGTACTTACACAGTGTACAACTCCTCAGGAACTCACGTAACATTCTGTACACCAACCACAAATTATGTAAAGCCTAACTTACCACTGCTGTGTAACATCAGAGTAATTACATGGTAAATCCATAGGAATTGTCTAATTAATATAAAGTGTAACACGTCCTTTACCAAAGAGTGCTGTTAGTTCTCTTACACATTTGTACTTTCATTACCAAAAATGCTTTTATCAATGTCCTGTTACACATTTGCTTGAGTTTTGTGACATGTGTAGTTACACAAACAGTAGAGCTGTGGATACTATTTGCCAATGTGGTTACATATGTTCACATATAGTTAATATAATTACAGTATTCTATTTTAATTTTTTCAATACCCTCCAACACTAGCATTCTTCATTCTTTTGCTATCTTTTTATTTATTATATAAAAACTTACTCGGTACTGCTGTAACCAAGACTTGTCCCACCACTTATATAACCTTATATTTTATCGGTTTTGATTGCTTCTTTTGTCCTCATTTGTGATTTGCTTTGGAAAAACTCGTCTGCTAATATTACTAAATGTAACATTATAAAATTGTTTGCAGACCGAAGTCTTGAAACTTTTCCTCAAATTGAGCAGCAGGCGGTGCAAAAGGCGCGAGTAAAACTCCACATGACTTTCTTTGTTTTGACTGAGAACAAAAGTAGCAGCCAAACTCAAACTGTCATTGTGCGTGAGGGAAAATGTCCTACACACGAAGAACGGAGGACACCGAGATGGTGGCCACCGGATGGGCAGTTCAGCGTCTGGTGACGCCGGTATCCCAGCTCTCTTCACAGATCCAACGACTGAGACTTCCCACTGTGCCGCCCGCTCCGCAGATGCCCACATGAACTGTGTCAGGATGACCATGGCCTGAACTTCGCCTACCAACTCCTGAAAGGTATGGCGGGGAACCTAATATGCGCAGGCCTTTTCTGACAAAATGTTCCATGTTCTTTTCTCTACAGCCACAAATGTTCGCTACTGAAGAGTCTACAGGGCTCATTAACGTCAATCAAATAACAAGGCGTGGTTTACATTCAGAAGCGTGGAGCATCGGTTTTAGCGGTGAAAGAGTCAGTTGAGTAACGAAAACGTTTTATTTATTATCTATTTTAGTAGAGAAACGGTAGAAGACCGACAGTGATGCACACTACTCAACCTTTTCCTCGAATATGCCCGTTTGGAATTAAAAATATGGTAGGCTATAATTTCATGACGAAAATATTTTCCCATCTCCTTGTTACAAAACAAGAAACGTACATTCGGCATTAAGTAGACATATACAAGTAATAGCGCATGTGCATATTTGAAAATATTGTTTGCAAATCGATACACCGCAAATCGCCATCGTACGCCCACGTGACTGCGATCGAAATCGAGTCGAGGACTCCCTGCTGTTTCTATGGCAACGGTGGAACTATTAGAACTACTAGTGACGTGGCTAAAAGAGCAGTAATTAGACATACTTGCAGAATCTCTTCACTTCGATGATTTTCTGAGCAGAAAGTCTACTATATAGACCGTTCAAAAAAGTTTATATTCGGCGTGTTGGTCCATACAGTTTACAGAGTCAAAATCTGTACTCAATTCAATTCAATTCAATTCAAGTTTATTTGTATAGCGCTTTTTACAATGGCTATTGTTCCAAAGCAGCTTCACAAAAGCAAATTATTACATAACAAAAGCAAATCATTCCACAGACATAAGCAAGTCACCACACAACAGGATGCATTACAAAACAGCAGGATGAGTTACAATGCAGAAAGTCCAAGATAGAATTAGTCGAGACAGAAGGTTGAGTTTTCCTCGACGTCATCGCAGGAAGGTCATCTCCTCACTGGGTCCACTGGAGAGGCTCGGTAACTAGATGCCTCGGGATGTACATCCCGAGGTGGAGACAAAAGGATAATTAGAGTAGCGGCCATTCATACTATTGGGAATCACGATGTACTGTAGCATAGGTTTATGTTAATCTTTACGAGTATGCTTTGCTAAAAAAGATATGTCTTTAGCCTAGACTTAAACTGAGAGAGTGTGTCTGATCCCCGAACATTTGCAGGAAGGTTATTCCAGAGTTTGGGTGCCAAATGTGAAAACGCTCGACCACCTTTAGTAGACTTTGCTATACGAGGAACTAGCAGGAGTCCTGAGTTTTGAGATCTTAAAGAGCGTGACGGGTTGTAGCTTGACAGAAGGCTGGTCAGATAAATGGGGGCTAAACCATTTAGAGCCTTGTAGGTCAGTAACAGTACTTTATAATCAATTCTGAAATGAACAGGCAGCCAGTGCAGGGAGGATAAAACTGGGGTTATATGATCATATTTCCTTGTCCTGGTAAGAACTCGAGCGGCTGCGTTCTGCACTAACTGAAGCTTGTTTATTGAAGATGCTGGACAACCAGCGAGCAGCGCATTACAGTAATCCAGTCTAGATGTCATGAATGCATGAACTAGCTTTTCTGCATCTGAGAGAGAGAGCATGTGTCTGAGCTTAGCAATATTTCTAAGATGAAAGTAGGCAGATTTTGTAACATGAGTGATATGGTGTTCGAAGGACAGGTTGCTGTCCAATATCACACCCAAGTCTTTAACTGTCGGAGTAACGTTTATATCACATCCATCTAATTGTAGTTTGAGCTCAGAAATTTGCTGTAAACATGAATTTGGTCCGATAAGAAGCACCTCTGTTTTATTAGAGTTTAATAGAAGAAAATTTCTAGTCATCCAGTCTTTTATGTCTTTAACACACTCTGTTAATTTAGACATTTCTGATAACTTATCAGGCTTAGATGAAATGTATAGCTGTGTGTCATCTGCATAACAGTGGAAATTAACCCTGTACTCACAGTGTGTTTCACACGCAATTTGATAACTCTACATCTGACATCAAAACTTAATCAAAAAACTAGAAGTCATCATGTCTTCAGAACTGAGAGAAGTGCTTGTGGATTGTCAACGGCATCTTCTACTGCAGTGACAGTGTCTGGGCATCAGATGACCAAGATGTGGAGTCGGATATTACCAGTGCCATCTATGACCATTTCAGTCCCACAGTTCATGTGCAACTGGATGAGGTCTTCATTGAGGAGAAAGACGTGCAGCTGGAAGAAGTCTTCATTGAGGAGAAAGACGTGCAGCTGGAGGTTGATATCAGTGATGCCAGCTCAGAGTCGGTGCCACTGGTGTCTGAAGGACCGATCGATCCAGTGGGGCCTTCCAAGAGGGAAGCGTCAGTGAGACTGATCAGGATAACATTGACGGTTCTCCTGAAACTTCTGAGGAGAGCATCCCAACAGGTAAATGTCAACAGATCGGCTGAAATGCAACATTGCAATGAGGCGCAAATAAAAATATGTACTGTTTTTGTGACAGCACGTTAATTAGTTATTTTTAATCTGTGGTTACACTGTTTATAATTACAAAGTGTTCTTTTCCAGAATTTGCCAAAGTGAGGAAGGCAATCAGTGAGTTCTTCCGAACTGGGATTTTGCCACAGTCTGAGATTGATGCGTTTGTTTCCGAGTCGTTGTGTGAGGAGTCAGGAAGCAGCAGTAAGATTGTTCAGAGTGGCATGGATGCCTTATCTGAAATCTCAGAAGAGGACATCCCAATAGGTATATCAGTAGTGCAGTTGAAATTCAACATTTTGTAAAAAAAAAGTGAAATGAAATAAAAATAGGTAAAGTCTGCATAGGGAATAATTTTTACCCAAGCAACAGTATATGTCTGCTTTAGCTCAAACTTATTTTACCATCAAACTCTGCCATTTTCTATTCATATTCTAGTTTACCTACTTGTTGTAGTTTTATTTATTAAAAAACAACTTGACTCTAACACTCATTTGCATTTCTATTCTGTTTTTTCCCCTTTTATTAAAAAAATAGGTCACACGTTATATTAAGTGGCCCTTACACCTGTGTACTCACCTAGGAACTACACGTGTAGGTACACATTAGACATCTACAGCTGTAATATTTCTGTAACTACTTCATGTAACAACCTTCAGAATGGCATGTGTAAGTGAAAATGTGCAACAGAACATTGGTAACAATGCTTTTTCACTTCACTTCAACAGTGAATATTATTTTGTAACAATAATATGCATAAACGTAATTGGAACAATTTAATCTAAGGTGTGATACAGGTAGGTTTATGGATATATAAAGTAAGTTAGATCTGGAGTTGATGCTGCACTGTAATAACAGTGTACTTACACGGTGTACAACTCCTCAGGAACTCACGTAACATTCTGTACACCAACCACAAATTATGTAAAGCCTAACTTACCACTGCTGTGTAACATCAGAGTAATTACATGGTAAATCCATAGGAATTGTCTAATTAATATAAAGTGTAACACGTCCTTTACCAAAGAGTGCTGTTAGTTCTCTTACACATTTGTACTTTCATTACCAAAAATGCTTTTATCAATGTCCTGTTACACATTTGCTTGAGTTTTGTGACATGTGTAGTTACACAAACAGTAGAGCTGTGGATACTATTTGCCAATGTGGTTACATATGTTCACATATAGTTAATATAATTACAGTATTCTATTTTAATTTTTTCAATACCTCCAACACTAGCATTCTTCATTCTTTTGCTATCTTTTTATTTATTATATAAAAACTTACTCGGTACTGCTGTAACCAAGACTTGTCCCACCACTTATATAACCTTATATTTTATCGGTTTTGATTGCTTCTTTTGTCCTCATTTGTGATTTGCTTTGGAAAAACTCGTCTGCTAATATTACTAAATGTAACATTATAAAATTGTTTGCAGACCGAAGTCTTGAAACTTTTCCTCAAATTGAGCAGCAGGCGCGCGCAAAGGCGCGAGTAAAACTCCACATGACTTTCTTTGTTTTGACTGAGAACAAAAGTAGCAGCCAAACTCAAACTGTCATTGTGCGCGAGGAAAATGTCCTACACATGAAGAACGGAGGACACCGAGATGGTGGCCACCGGATGGGCAGTTCAGCGTCTGGTGACGCCGGTATCCCAGCTCTCTTCACAGATCCAACGACTGAGACTTCCCACTGTGCCGCCGCTCCGCGGATGCCCACATGAACTGTGTCAGAATGACCATGGCCTGAACTTCGCCTACCAACTCCTGAAAGGTATGGCGGGGAACCTAATATGCGCAGGCCTTTTCTGACAAAATGTTCCATGTTCTTTTCTCTACAGCCACAAATGTTCGCTACTGAAGAGTCTACAGGGCTCATTAACGTCAATCAAATAACAAGGCGTGGTTTACATTCAGAAGCGTGGAGCATCGGTTTTAGCGGTGAAAGAGTCAGTTGAGTAACGAAAAACGTTTTATTTATTATCTATTTTAGTAGAGAAACGGTAGAAGACCGACAGTGATGCACACTACTCAACCTTTTCCTCGAATATGCCCGTTTGGAATTAAAAATATGGTAGGCTATAATTTCATGACGAAAATATTTTCCCATCTCCTTGTTACAAAACAAGAAACGTACATTCGGCATTAAGTAGACATATACAAGTAATAGCGCATGTGCATATTTGAAAATATTGTTTGCAAATCGATACACCGCAAATCGCCATCGTATCGCCACGTGACTGCGATCGAAATCGAGTCGAGGACTCCCTGCTGTTTCTATGGCAACGGTGGAACTATTAGAACTACTAGTGACGTGGCTAAAAGAGCAGTAATTAGACATACTTGCAGAATCTCTTCACTTCGATGATTTTCTGAGCAGAAAGTCTACTATATAGACCGTTCAAAAAAGTTTATATTCGGCGTGTTGGTCCATACAGTTTACAGAGTCAAAATCTGTACTCACAGTGTGTTTCACACGCAATTTGATAACTCTACATCTGACATCAAAACTTAATCAAAAAACTAGAAGTCATCATGTCTTCAGAACTGAGAGAAGTGCTTGTGGATTGTCAACGGCATCTTCTACTGTAGTGACAGTGTCTGGGCATCAGATGACCAAGATGTGGAGTCGGATATTACCAGTGCCATCTATGACCATTTCAGTCCCACAGTTCATGTGCAACTGGATGAGGTCTTCATTGAGGAGAAAGACGTGCAGCTGGAAGAAGTCTTCATTGAGGAGAAAGACGTGCAGCTGGAGGTTGATATCAGTGATGCCAGCTCAGAGTCGGTGCCACTGGTGTCTGAAGGACCGATCGATCCAGTGGGGCCTTCCGAAGAGGGAAGCGCCAGTGAGACTGATCAGGATAACATGGACGGTTCTCCTGAAACTTGAGGAGAGCATCCCAACAGGTAAATGTCAACAGATCGGCTGAAATGCAACATTGCAATGAGGCGCAAATAAAAATATGTACTGTTTTTTGTGACAGCACGTTAATTAGTTATTTTTAATCTGTGGTTACACTGTTTATAATTACAAAGTGTTCTTTTCCAGAATTTGCCAAAGTGAGGAAGGCAATCAGTGAGTTCTTCCAACTGGGATTTTGCCACAGTCTGAGATTGATGCGCTTTGTTTCCAGTGTCGTTGTGTGAGGAGTCAGGAAGCAGCAGTAAGATTGTTCAGAGTGGCATGGATGCCTTATCTGAAATCTCAGAAGAGGACATCCCAATAGGTATATCAGTAGTGCAGTTGAAATTCAAAATGGTGAAATAAATGAAATAAAAATAGGTAAAGTCTGCATAGGGAATAATTTTTACCCAAGCAACAGTATATGTGACCACAATTTAATTATCCATGTTTACTGTGTGGTAAAAACGTGTTTCTAATAAAATATTGTTTTTCTTCTTTTTAGACTTTGTTAAAGTGAGGAAGACCATTAGTGAGTTCTTCCGGACCGGGATCTCATTACAGCCCAAGAGTGACCCAGCTGTTTCTGAGCCACTACGTAAAGTAGCAGGAAGCAGCAGTGGGATCGGTAAGGGTAGAGTGGGCGCTTCATCTCAAATGTCTGAGGAGAACATCCCAACAGGTAAATATCAACAGAGCAGTTAAAATACAGCATTACACTGAGCTGCAAATACAAATGTCTGATACAAGGTAAGCCAAATCTACATATTTTTGGACACATAATATCGCTGAGCCACAGTAAAAGTGACCACACTTTACATGTTTAATATGTGGATCAAAGAAGTTTCTTATATTGTTATTCTTTGTCTTTAGAATATGCCAAAGTCAGGAAGACAATTAGTGCGTTCTTCCATAAGCGCCAGGATCTCTCAGCACAGCCGGATCCGGATTCAGAGTCACTGTGTGTCCCGAATGAAAGCTCTCACGAATCAACATCTGAGCCTCTGGAACATGAACCAGATCATTTTGATCTTGAGGAATGGTCCATTGTGAGCAGCTCTGAACTGGAACCTGCATGCTCAGAAGGTTTGGTGGTTGACTTCAGCTTTGCCATCTCGGAGCCGAGGAGCCCAGTTCTGGTGCCTGAACACCTGACTGATCCAGAAGGGCCTTCAGCAGAAGTGTCAGGAGCAGCAGCGGGAATGATCAGGGTGGCAATGATGCTTCTCCTGAAACCCCGAGGAGTACATCCCAACAGGTGAATGTCAACAGAGCGTTTGAGTTGCAACATTTCAATTACATGCAAGTCAGACAAATTATTTGTGTTCTAATTTCATATTGTTATCTTCTTTTTCAGAATATGTCAAAGTTAGGAAGATCAACAAAATTAGTCAGTTCTTCCAAAAGCTCTTTGGGATCTCAGCACAGCCTCAGAAGGATCCAGCTCTGCCAGAGCCTCTGTGTATCCCAGAAGCAAGCATTCCCAAACAAGAACCTCAAGCGACAGAGCATTCAGTCTTAGAGAACTATATTCCTCTAAACATTTCCCAATTGAAAACTCTTTTGGAGGAAGGTAAACTGTCCAAGACGCCTGTCACTGAGGTCTGGCCCAACATCTTCTTGGGGAATGAGTAAGTCTGCAACTTATAGATTAATATGTGATGAAGCAATAATGTAATGCAGGAGCATGGAGTTAAACACAATTCTGTTTTTAAAATGTAAGTCCTCTTTACTGAAAGACTAATCTAGATTGTTGTGTTCTTGTTCAGAGAAACAGCAAGAGACCGAAGCAAACTCTTAGGAGATGGGTATTACCCACATCTTAAATGCTGCAGCAGTGAAGAAGAAGCTGAGGGTGTTGATGGGAATGCCAAAAGAGAAAGACCTGAATGGGAAGGTTAATACAGGGGAGAAATATTACAAAGGCATGAACATCAAATATTGCGGCTTGCCTACAACACACAGAGATGGTTTGAAGATGGGCATGTACTTCTCACCAGCTGCCAAATTCATCCACAAGGCCCTGAGGAACCCAGAAAGTGAGATCTTTTATCAACCGTTCTGCAGTGATCAGTTTTTGGAAATCAGCTTTTTTTGACTATGTTTTTGTTTTTATTTGCACAGATAAGGTGCTACTTCACTGCTGTGACGCTATCAGCCACTCTCCTACACTTCTGCTGGCATATCTGATGATCCACCGTGGCATGATGTTGGAAGAATCCATCGATCATGTTAAAAAGGTGCGACACATCAAGCCCTCCATGAGATCCCTGACGCAGCTGATGTCTCTCAATGCTGAACTCGTGGAGCAGCGAAAACAACAGCTACAGGGCAACCAGGTGGCAAAGTGCCACTAAAAACATAGAGCACATAGACTAAATACTAATACTTAATAAAATTTTGAGAAGCATTCTTTTTGGTGTTCCTGATTTCTATTTTAGTGTTTAATTTGGTCCTGTGTTTATATAAAAGCTCCTGGATGTTTATTTATTCTTATTATATACAGCATGACTACTATTAGGTACACATGTCTGTCCACTGTAAATATATGCAAAGAAAAATATGAAGAGGAAATGTGAAAATATAATGAAAAGTTTAATTTGCCACTTTACTTTACAGGTATGATTTAAATTTGATTTTGAAACTGGTAATTTAATTAATAACTTTAAAAAAATAAATATTAAAATATTATGTTGATAGAAACACATACTATATTAGAATTATATATATATATATATATATATATATATATATATATATATATATATATATATATATATATATATATATATATATATATATATATATATATGACTCTTACAAAGACATCTAATATTTGTCTCATGCTTGATATTTAATATTAAAAGTGATTGATTTGTGTCACGCACAGTAAACATATCCACCTTTAAAATGTAGGCCTATATAAAGGTTATAAAAATAGTTTTAGTGTAAAAATAGTTTTACTCAGAAATTTTAATTTTACATTTGATTTGAAAATGTTTTTTTTATTAATGAACTGAAATGTGAAATTGTAAAGTACAAAGACTAAAACAATATTTTCTTGTATAATGTACTCCAGTAGGCTAATCTGTTTCTCAGGACCTGAACCATAGAATCATATTATAGAGCTTGTTTTGATCTTGAATATTACCCTTGTCTGTGAAACAGGGTAGATGTGGATTTTAATTAGCGTTTTGACGCAGTTCATTCAGTGAAGAAAAAAGGACATCTTAGCATTCTTACTTCTCAGATAGGTTCTTCAAGGTATCTTAAAATGATCAGGTGTCCAAGTTACAACATCTAGCTACTGGAGTGCCTCAGGGCTCATTTCTTGAACCACTTCTCTGACGACATTGGTTTGTTTGGTTGCCCTTTGCATCCATATGTCCTTCTTCCATCACTCTACATGTGCACAAGCTCTGTTCCCTCAGTGACTGTTTGCCTTTTCTAAAAAAAAACTGATAGTATATCCGCAGTTGAATCCTTCTGTTGATTTCCTAACACTGTCATTCTGTCCTGATGATGTGCCAATAGCTGCTCAAATCGGAGCTTGCCTGACGTGTCTTGATGTCTGCTTTAGCTCAAACTTGCAGAGACAGAACTGATTGTGTTTTCAACAAACCTATCACTTAATCACTATTTCACCACCGAGCTAGGGACATCAACCATAACTCCTTCAAGGACATACTTTTCAACTCCTCTACTTTAGTTCTGTCCAGGCTGGACTATTGCAGTTCTCTCTTGGCAGGTCTTCTAGCGAGTTCTGTACAATTCATCCAGAATGCCGGCTGCAAGATTAAACTTTAATGAGCCGAAAATAATGCATTTCATTGCCACTCTTCATCAATTTTACCAATAGCTGCTTACACAAAATTTAAGGCATTGATGTTTGTCAACAAAAACACCACCAGCTCTGCACACCTTTATCGTAATTTACCGTAATTGCGTGTAATTTACATTCCGAGAGTACACATAGTGCCATCCCAGTTAGATATGAAATCTTAACTTAATCTTAATCCATGCAGGTCTTTTCCGTCTTTATTTTACCATCAAACTCTGCCATTTTCTATTCATATTCTAGTTTACCTACTTGTTGTAGTTTTATTTATTAAAAACAACTTGACTCTAACACTCATTTGCATTTCTATTCTGTTTTTTCCCCTTTTATTAAAAAAATAGGTCACACGTTATATTAAGTGGCCCTTACACCTGTGTACTCACCTAGGAACTACACGTGTAGGTACACATTAGACATCTACAGCTGTAATATTTCTGTAACTACTTCATGTAACAACCTTCAGAATGGCATGTGTAAGTGAAAATGTGCAACAGAACATTGGTAACAATGCTTTTTCACTTCACTTCAACAGTGAATATTATTTTGTAACAATAATATGCATAAAAGTAATTGGAACAATTTAATCTAAGGGGTGGATACAGGTAGGTTTATGGATATATAAAGTAAGTTAGATCTGGAGTTGATGCTGCACTGTAATAACAGTGTACTTACACGGTGTACAACTCCTCAGGAACTCACGTAACATTCTGTACACCAACCACAAATTATGTAAAGCCTAACTTACCACTGCTGTGTAACATCAGAGTAATTACATGGTAAATCCATAGGAATTGTCTAATTAATATAAAGTGTAACACGTCCTTTACCAAAGAGTGCCGTTAGTTCTCTTACACATTTGTACTTTCATTAACAAAAATGCTTTTATCAATGTCCTGTTACACATTTGCTTGAGTTTTGTGACATGTGTAGTTACACAAACAGTAGAGCTGTGGATACTATTTGCCAATGTGGTTACATATGTTCACATATAGTTAATATAATTACAGTATTCTATTTTTGTTTTTTTCAATACCCTCCAACACTAGCATTCTTCATTCTTTTGCTATCTTTTTATTTATTATATAAAAACTTACTCGGTACTGCTGTAACCAAGAAGTGTCCCACCACTTATATAACCTTATATTTTATCGGTTTTGATTGCTTCTTTTGTCCTCATTTGTGATTTGCTTTGGAAAACTCGTCTGCTAATATTACTAAATGTAACATTATAAAATTGTTTGCAGACCGAAGTCTTGAAACTTTTCCTCAAATTGAGCAGCAGGCGGGCGCAAAGGCGCGAGTAAAACTCCACATGACTTTCTTTGTTTTGACTGAGAACAAAAGTAGCAGCCAAACTCAAACTGTCATTGTGCGTGAGGGAAAATGTCCTACACATGAAGAACGGAGGACACCGAGATGGTGGCCACCGGATGGGCAGTTCAGCGTCTGGTGACGCCAGTATCCCAGCTCTCTTCACAGATCCAACGACTGAGACTTCCCACTGTGCCGCCCGCTCCGCGGATGCCCACATGAACTGTGTCAGAATGACCATGGCCTGAACTTCGCCTACCAACTCCTGAAAGGTATGGCGGGGAACGTCTCAGGTTACGAATGTAACCATGGTTCCTCTAGGGAACGAGACGCTGCATCACAAACGCTTTGGGAACGCCTTCGGCGTGAGCCGTTCTGAACCACGTGTGAAATCTGTCCAATGGAGAGGAGCGACGTCATGGACGAGATGACGTCGCCGACCAGGAAGTATAAAGTCACGCTCTGCGATGCCGGCACCAGCCTCTGTAGTGAAGTGGCGCCGCGGGGGTGCGGGAAGTATGGCATCGACGCAGCGCCTCGTTCTCTAGAGGAACCATGGTTACATTCGTAACCTGAGACGCTCCTCTTCAGGAACTCGAGCTGCGTCACAAACGCTTTGGGAAACGAGATGCTCACGCCGCCATAATTCCAAGGCCCTGCCTGAAAAGGGGTCCTCAGACCACCCATCAGAATAAGACAGAGGAGCCAGGAGCGGGCCTCATGTCGAAATTATAGAAAGGGCAAAGTGGAGGGCGTGGACCACCCCGCAGCGTTGCAAATGTCCCCGAGGGGCACACCGCTAAGGTAGGCCATGGAGGCCGCCATATCCCTTTTTGAGTGGGCCTTGAGCCCAAGAGGGCACGTGAGTGCCGAGGCCTCATAGGCCAGGTGGATAGCCTCGACTATCCACCTGCTGAAGTTTGCTTAATAGCAGCACAACCCCTATCTGTCGGGCCAAACGGATAAGTAACTGGCCCGACCTCCGCAGAGACACAGTTCTGCACTACATGTCCAGTACTTGCACTGGACGCATTTGCAGTTGGACTTTAGCTGCCTGGAAGGGGTGAGGACAGGAGGCCTGCAGTACGATCGGTTGCGGTGAAACAGAGGGCACTTTAGGTGTATAACCCACTCTTGGGTATGCAAAAACCTTGCCATGCCTGGGGCAAAGTCCAAGTAAGTAGGGGCCACGGAGAGGGCCTGCAGATCTCCCACCCTCCAAAGAGAGGTGATGGCGAGGAGAAATGCTGTCTTATCCTATAAGACAGGTAAGGAACCTCTTCGAGGCTCGAAGGGTGTCTTACACAGAGCTCCAACACCACAACCAAATCCCAGGGGAACTCTGGTCCGCACTGGAGGTCTCAGCCTCAGCACACCGTGGAGGAATCGTGTAACTAATGGGTGTCTGCCCACTGAGTGGCCACCAATAGGGTCATGATATGCAGATATGACTGGCACGTAGACCTTAGGGTGGAGTGGTTAACCCGGTGGAGAATGTCGCCTGGAGGAACTCCAGCACTGAACCTACTGGGCAGTTAACTGGGTTCAAGTGGCGGTCTCCACACCAGGAAGTGAACATTCCTCACCTCCTGGCATACACGCCTCGTAGAGGGAGCTCTGGATTGGAGGATGGTCTCGACAACCTCAGCTGAAAGACCAGAGGCTATGAGTCGTGCCCCGTCAGGGGCCACACCCACAACTTCAGTAACTCCGGGTGAGGGTGAACTATTGTTCCCTCCGCCTGAGAGAGTAGATCTGGCCTCAGGGGGATCTCCCACGGATGACCGTCTACTAGGCCGATGAGGTCCGTGAACCATACTCGCCCGGCCAGAACGGGGCCACGCGCAGTAGTCTGATTCCGTCCTGGCGCACTCTCACCAGAACTCCTGGGAGCAGGGCAATCGGAGGAAATGCGTACAGGCGACGTCTTAGCCACGCCTGTGACATGGCATCCAGTCCCAGGGGAGCTGGATGAACTAGAGAGAGCCAGAGGGGACATTGTGCATTCCCTCGAGAAGCAAAGAGGTCCACCTCTGCCTGGTACAATGCCGACCAGATCTGCTTCACCACATTGGGGTGAAGCATCCATTCCCCCGGCCTCAACCCCTGTCTCGACAGGGTGTCGGCTCCCGTATTGAGATGCCCAGGGATGTAGGTCGCCTCGGCGAGCAGATTTTGTCCTGGGACCACACAAGGATCTGGTGCGCCAGCTTGTTCAAGGGGCGCGAACACAGACCTCCCTGGTGGTTGATATAAGAGACCACCGCTGTGTTGTCGGTGTGCACCAACACATGGTGACCTCTCCGGTCTGGGAGGAGGTGCTTCAAAGCACGAAATACAGCTAACATTCCTAGCTGCATGATATACCACCCCTGGTGGTGATAGCCACAGACCGTGGGCCGGGCGCTCGTTCAGCACTGCGCCCCAACCGGTTAGGAATGCATCTGTCGCAAGCAAGATGCGGCGACAAAGAGCTCCTAACACTGGGCCCTGATTCGGAAACCAAGGTTACTCCATGTAGGCATGACATGATGCTTGATTTTGCGGAGTGGGTTTCCCCTCGGGGAAAGCCCCTTGGTCCTGAGTCGCCACTGTAGGAGTCTCATGTACAGCAGGCCAAAAGGTATCACGTTGGACGCAGCTGCCATCAGCCCCAGCAGTTTTTGATACTGCTTGACAGTGATTGACTGGCCTCCCTGACTCTCTCGACTGACGTGAGGATCGACTGCACACGAGCAGGAGACAAACGTGCCCACATCGTGGTTGAGTCCCACACCACGCCTAGGTATATGGCCCTCTGATCGGGACGCAATACCTCTTCTTGGCGTTCAGTCTCAAACCCCACTCCCCCATATGGGACAGAACAACATCTCGATGTTGAACTGCCATCTGCTCTGATTGAGCTAATATCAACCGATCGTCGATATAGTTGAGTATACGGATGCGCTGGAGTCGCAGTGGAGCCAGAGCTGCATTCATACACTTCGTAATTGTGCGGGGTGAGAGCTTTTAACCACACACGGATCTGGTGTGCCAGCTTGTTCAAGGGGCGCGAACACAGTCCTCCCAGGTGGTTGATGTAAGAGACCACTGCTGTGTTGTCGGTGTGCACCAACACATGGTGACCTCTCAGGTCTGGGAGAAAGTGCTTCAGAGCACGAAATACAGCTAACATCTGTAGCAGATTGATATGCCACCTCTGGTGGTGATCGCTCCACAGACCGTGGGCCGGGCGCCCGTTGAACACTGCGCCCCAACCGGTTAGGGATGCATCTGTCGCAAGGGAAGTCCGGCGACATAGAGCTCCTAACCTTGGGCCCTGATTCAGGAACCAAGGCTTCCTCCACAATGGCATGGCGTGACACTTTGATTTTGCGGAGTGGGTTTCCCCTCGGGGAGAACCCCTTGGTCCTGAGCCACCACTGTAGGGGTCTCATGAGCAGCAGGCCAACGGGTATCACGTTGGACACAGCTGCCATTAGGCCCAGCAGTCTCTGATACTGCTTGACAGTGAATGACTGGCCTTCCCTGACTCTCTTGACTGACATGAGGATCGACTGCACACGAGCAGGAGACAAACGTGCCCACATCGTGGTCGAGTCCCACACCACGCCTAGGTATATGGTCCTCTGAGCGGGACGCAATACACTCTTGTTGGCGTTCAGTCTCAAACCCAACTCCCCCATGTGAGACAGAACAACATCTCGATGATGAACTGCCATCTGCTCGGATTGAGCTAATATCGAGCAATCGTCGATATAATTAAGTATGCGGATGCCCTGGAATCTCAATGGAGCCAGAGCTGCATCCATACACTCCATACATGTGCGGGGTGAGAGTGCTAGGCGAACGGAAGTACTCGATATTGGTTTGCTACGCCCGAAAGCGAACCTCAGAAACTCCCGTCCTTCTTCGGAACAATGAGGTAGCTGTAAAACCGAACTGAATTCGATAGCCTTCCTCTATCTTTTGTATGACCCATTGAGCTACATTTGGCAGAAGTTTCCACGCTGCTAAATAATCTACTAAGGGAATCAGCCTTTTGAAGCTGACCTCTGGTATATGAGATACGGGTGACTCGGTGGCCTGAAGCGGCTGACCGGCAGGCAGACACCGGGCTAGCTGTAAACGGGACCCCCGCAGGGGTGGCGCGCTCCCTGGCCGTGATGCACCCTCGGGTGAATCCGGCTGGGGAAACGTGCTGGAAGCCTCCGCGCTCTGGCACGAGGGCAGAGATAGCGGAGTTACTCCCTGAGGGCACTGAGGAGGAACGGGTGCCGTCTGACCAGGCATAACCTGATCCTCCCCAGGAGGGGCAGCCCTCAGAAGCCCTGAATCACTCATCTCAGGGCTTCTTGGCCACGGACTTCCTGTCCAAAAAGGCCCTCAGGTCTTTAGACCCGGAAGTCCCCGGCCCAGAGCGTCGCTTCGCCCCCTGCTGTTTTTTAGGGGGGGAACGAGAGGCGACGCTCTGTTTCTGCGCTCGCCTGTATGAGGAGCTGGCACGCGGTGGGGGCATCTCTCGTCCTGATGCCCCCTGAGATCGACGTGGGAGGACGCTTTTGAACGCCGCCCTCTTTCAGCAGGTCGGCTTGGTATGCCTGCAACACCGCCATTGTGTGCATGCAAGACCCAGCCAGACCTGCTGCCGTGTACCCCTTAGCCACCAAAGCCGACGTTGTTCTCAGCGGCTTCGATGGTAAGGTCGGAGCCTTCAAAGACGATGCCAAACCGGGGAGCAGATAGGTAGCAAGCGACTGTTCTACCCGGGGCATCGCCTTATAGCCGCACTCCGCGACTCCCGCCACATTGCTATAATAACTAACAGCGGTGGGGGGAAAAACGCGAGCGGAGTACGGCCTTCCCCAGGACCTCGACAGCTCACTGTGGAGGTCTGGGAAGAACGGAAGGCTCCGTCTTGGAGGTGGCTGCTTCGCTCTCAGAAATCTATCCTCTAACTTAGACTTCTGAGGCTGAGCAATTCGCTCGTCGGGCCAATCGATATTTAATCTAGCTACCGCACGAGTAACCACCTCCAAGAGCTCCTCATACTGGGGCGTGCGCAATGGCGCATCGTCCACCACGTCAACATCAACCTCCTCGGAGGAAGAGTGAGTGCGAGTGGACGTCTCCCCCGTGGCCGAAGAAGCCGAAGTTCGGGCTTCGGACACACGGGATCGAGCGCCCGATCTGGCGGATTCTGACGGAGAAAAGGACGAGCCCGTCTCCATCTCCTCCGCCAGATCGAGTTGCGATCCCCAGCCGTGCGTTCGCGCCGCCCGCCGCGGCGCGGCAGCGGTCCCGCACCTCTGGGAACGCCGGTGAAGGCTCCTCCTTGAAAAGAGCCCTCCGGGGCGGAGTGTTCGCAGTGGTAGCTGCGAACAATGCGAGCAATCAATCAGTCCTCGAGGGCTGGCGCGGCGTGCTCGCTCCCAGGCACGCCACGCACAAGCTGTGTGTGTCCCCACCCGTAATATAACGAGGGCAGGGATCAGCACACCGCTTGAAACGTGACGGATCACCCTCTCTAGCCCCTGAATATCAGCCATAATACAATATTTAAGCTGGACAAACAGACAGCAAATAGACAATACAAAATAACACGTAGCGCTTACTGAACAGCAGAAAGCTGATGCCGGCATCGCAGAGCGTGACTTTATACTTCCTGGTCGGCGACGCCATCTCGCCCATGACGCCGCTCCTCTCAATTGGACAGATTTCACACGTGGTTCAGAACGGCTCACGCCGGGGCGTTCCTCCCAAAGCGTTGTGACGCGCAGCTCGAGTTCCTGAAGAGGAACCTAATATGCGCAGGCCTTTTCTGACAAAATGTTCCATGTTCTTTTCTCTACAGCCACAAATGTTCGCTACTGAAGAGTCTACAGGGCTCATTAACGTCAATCAAATAACAAGGCGTGGTTTACATTCAGAAGCGTGGAGCATCGGTTTTAGCGGTGAAAGAGTCAGTTGAGTAACGAAAACGTTTTATTTATTATCTATTTTAGTAGAGAAACGGTAAAAGACCGACAGTGATGCACACTACTCAACCTTTTCCTCGAATATGCCCGTTTGGAATTAAAAATATGGTAGGCTATAATTTCATGACGAAAATATTTTCCCATCTCCTTGTTACAAAACAAGAAACGTACATTCGGCATTAAGTAGACATATACAAGTAATAGTGCATGTGCATATTTGAAAATATTGTTTGCAAATCGATACACCGGCAAATCGCCATCAGACGCCCACGCGTGACTGCGATCGAAAATCGAGTCGAGGACTCCCTGCTGTTTCTATGGCAACGGTGGAACTATTAGAACTACTAGTGACGTGGCTAAAAGAGCAGTAATTAGACATACTTGCAGAATCTCTTCACTTCGATGGTTTTCTGAGCAGAAAGTCTACTATATAGACCGTTCAAAAAAGTTTATATTCGGCGTGTTGGTCCATATACAGTTTACAGAGTCAAAATCTGTACTCACAGTGTGTTTCACACGCAATTTGATAACTCTACATCTGACATCAAAACTTAATCAAAAAACTAGAAGTCATCATGTCTTCAGAACTGAGAGAAGTGCTTGTGGATGTTTATGTCAACGGCATCTTCTACTGCAGTGACAGTGTCTGGGCATCAGATGACCAAGATGTGGAGTCGGATATTACCAGTGCCATCTATGACCATTTCAGTCCCACAGTTCATGTGCAACTGGATGAGGTCTTCATTGAGGAGAAAGACGTGCAGCTGGAAGAAGTCTTCATTGAGGAGAAAGACGTGCAGCTGGAGGTTGATATCAGTGATGCCAGCTCAGAGTCGGTGCCACTGGTGTCTGAAGGACCGATCGATCCAGTGGGGCCTTCCGAGGGAAGCGTCAGTGAGACTGATCAGGATAACATGGACGGTTCTCCTGAAACTTCTGAGGAGAGCATCCCAACAGGTAAATGTCAACAGATCGGCTGAAATGCAACATTGCAATGAGGCGCAAATAAAAATATGTACTGTTTTTGTGACAGCACGTTAATTAGTTATTTTTAATCTGTGGTTACACTGTTTATAATTACAAAGTGTTCTTTTCAGAATTTGCCAAAGTGAGGAAGGCAATCAGTGAGTTCTTCCGAACTGGGATTTTGCCACAGTCTGAGATTGATGCGGTTGTTTCCAGTCGTTGTGTGAGGAGTCAGGAAGCAGCAGTAAGATTGTTCAGAGTGGCATGGATGCCTTATCTGAAATCTCAGAAGAGGACATCCTAATAGGTATATCAGTAGTGCAGTTGAAATTCAACATTTTGTAAAAAAAAAAAAAAAAAAATGAAATAAAAATAGGTAAAGTCTGCATAGGGAATAATTTTTACCCAAGCAACAGTATATGTGACCACAATTTAATTATCCATGTTTACTGTGTGGTAAAACGTGTTTCTAATAAAATATTGTTTTTCTTCTTTTTTAGACTTTGTTAAAGTGAGGAAGACCATTAGTGAGTTCTTCCGACTGGGATCTCATTACAGCCCAAGAGTGACCCAGCTGTTTCTGAGCCACTACGTAAAGTAGCAGGAAGCAGCAGTGGGATCGGTAAGGGTAGAGTGGGCACTTCATCTCAAATGTCTGAGGAGAACATCCCAACAGGTAAATATCAACAGAGCAGTTAAAATACAGCATTACACTGAGCTGCAAATACAAATGTCTGATACAAGGTAAGCCAAATCTACATATTTTTGGACACATAATATCGCTGAGCCACAGTAAAAGTGACCACACTTTACATGTTTAATATGTGGATCGAAGAAGTTTCTTATATTGTTATTCTTTGTCTTTTAGAATATGCCAAAGTCAGGAAGACAATTAGTGCGTTCTTCCATAAGCGTTGTGATCTCTCAGCACAGCCGGATCCGGATTCAGAGTCACTGTGTGTCCCGAATGAAAGCTCTCACGAATCAACATCTGAGCCTCTGCAACATGAACCAGATCATTTTGATCTTGAGGAATGGTCCATTGTGAGCAGCTCTGAACTGGAACCTGCATGCTCAGAAGGTTTGGTGGTTGACTTCAGCGTTGCCATCTCGGAGCCGAGGAGCCCAGTTCTGGTGCCTGAACACCTGACTGATCCAGAAGGGCCTTCAGCAGAAGTGTCAGGGAGCAGCAGCGGGAATGCTCAGGGTGGCAATGATGCTTCTCCTGAAACCCCCAAGGAGTACATCCCAACAGGTGAATGTCAACAGAGCGTTTGAGTTGCAACATTTCAATTACATGCAAGTCAGACAAATTATTTGTGTTCTAATTTCATATTGTTATCTTCTTTTTTTTCAGAATATGTCAAAGTTAGGAAGATCAACAAAATTAGTCAGTTCTTCCAAAAGCTCTTTGGGATCTCAGCACAGCCTCAGAAGGATCCAGCTCTGCCAGAGCCTCTGTGTATCCCAGAAGCAAGCATTCCCAAACAAGAACCTCAAGCGACAGAGCATTCAGTCTTAGAGAACTATATTCCTCTAAACATTTCCCAATTGAAAACTCTTTTGGAGGAAGGTAAACTGTCTGAGACGCCTGTCACTGAGGTCTGGCCCAACATCTTCTTGGGGAATGAGTAAGTCTGCAACTTATAGATTAATATGTGATGAAGCAATAATGTAATGCAGGAGCATGGAGTTAAACACAATTCTGTTTTTAAAATGTAAGTCCTCTTTACTGAAAGACTAATCTAGATTGTTGTGTTCTTGTTCAGAGAAACAGCAAGAGACCGAAGCAAACTCAAGGAGATGGGTATTACCCACATCTTAAATGCTGCAGCAGTGAAGAAGAAGCTGAGGGTGTTGATGGGAATGCCAAAAGAGAAAGACCTGAATGGGAAGGTTAATACAGGGAGAAATATTACAAAGGCATGAACATCAAATATTGCGGCTTGCCTACAACACACAGAGATGGTTTGAAGATGGGCATGTACTTCTCACCAGCTGCCAAATTCATCCACAAGGCCCTGAGGAACCCAGAAAGTGAGATCTTTTATCAACCGTTCTGCAGTGATCAGTTTTTGAAATCAGCTTTTTTGACTATGTTTTTGTTTTTATTTCCACAGATAAGGTGCTACTTCACTGCTGTGACGCTATCAGCCACTCTCCTACACTTCTGCTGGCATATCTGATGATCCACCATGGCATGATGTTGGAAGAATCCATCGATCATGTTAAAAAGGTGCGACACATCAAGCCCTCCATGAGATCCCTGACGCAGCTGATGTCTCTCAATGCTGAACTCGTGGAGCAGCGAAAACAACAGCTACAGGGCAACCAGGTGGCAAAGTGCCACTAAAAACATAGAGCACATAGACTAAATACTAATACTTAATAAAATTTTGAGAAGCATTCTTTTTGGTGTTTCTGATTTCTATTTTAGTGTTTAATTTGGTCCTGTGTTTATATAAAAAGCTCCCTGGATGTTTATTTATTCTTATTATATACAGCATGACTACTATTAGGTACACATGTCTGTCCACTGTAAATATATGCAAAGAAAAATATGAAGAGGAAATGTGAAAATATAATGAAAAGTTTAATTTGCCACTTTACTTTACAGGTATGATTTAAATTTGATTTTGAAACTGGTAATTTAATTAATAACTTTAAAAAATAAATATTAAAATATTATGTTGATAGAAACACATACTATATTAGAATTATATATATATATATATATATATATATATATATATATATATATATATGACTCTTACAAAACGACATCTAATATTTGTCTCATGCTTGATATTTAATATTAAAAGTGACTGATTTGTGTCACGCACAGTGTAACATATCCACCTTTAAAATGTAGGCCTATATAAAGGTTATAAAAAATAGTTTTAGTGTAAAAATAGTTTTACTCAGAAATTTTAATTTTACATTTGATTTGAAAATGTTTTTTTTATTAATAAACTGAAATGTGAAATTGTAAAGTACAAAGACTAAAACAATATTTTCTTGTATAATGTACTCCAGTAGGCTAATCTGTTTCTCAGGACCTGAACCATAGAATCATATTATAGAGCTTGTTTTGATCTTGAATATTACCCTTGTCTGTGAAACAGGGTAGATGTGGATTTTAATTAGCGTTTTGACGCAGTTCATTCAGTGAAGAAAAAAGGACATCTTAGCATTCTTACTTCTCAGATAGGTTCTTCAAGGTATCTTAAAATGATCAGGTGTCCAAGTTACAACATCTAGCTACTGGAGTGCCTCAGGGCTCATTTCTTGAACCACTTCTCTGACGACATTGGTTTGTTTGGTTGCCCCTTGCATCCATATGTCCTTCTTCCATCACTCTACATGTGCACAAGCTCTGTTCCCTCAGTGACTGTTTTCCTTTTTCTAAAAAAAACTGATAGTATATCCGCAGTTGAATCCTTCTGTTGATTTCCTAACACTGTCATTCTGTCCTGATGATGTGCCAATAGCTGCTCAAATCGGAGCTTGCCTGACGTGTCTTGATGTCTGCTTTAGCTCAAACTTGCAGAGACAGAACTGATTGTGTTTTCAACAAACCTATCACTTAATCACTATTTCACCACCGAGCTAGGGACATCAACCATAACTCCTTCAAGGACATACTTTTCAACTCCTCTACTTTAGTTCTGTCCAGGCTGGACTATTGCAGTTCTCTCTTGGCAGGTCTTCTAGCGAGTTCTGTACAATTCATCCAGAATGCCGGCTGCAAGATTAAACTTTAATGAGCCGAAAATAATGCATTTCATTGCCACTCTTCATCAATTTTACCAATAGCTGCTTACACAAAATTTAAGGCATTGATGTTTGTCAACAAAAACACCACCAGCTCTGCACACCTTTATCGTAATTTACCGTAATTGCGGTAATTTACATTCCGAGAGTACACATAGTGCCATCCCAGTTAGATATGAAATCTTAACTTAATCTTAATCCATGCAGGTCTTTTCCGTCTTTATTTTACCATCAAACTCTGCCATTTTCTATTCATATTCTTGTTTACCTACTTGTTGTAGTTTTATTTATTAAAAAACAACTTGACTCTAACACTCATTTGCATTTCTATTCTGTTTTTTCCCCTTTTATTAAAAAAATAGGTCACACGTTATATTAAGTGGCCCTTACACCTGTGTACTCACCTAGGAACTACACGTGTAGGTACACATTAGACATCTACAGCTGTAATATTTCTGTAACTACTTCATGTAACAACCTTCAGAATGGCATGTGTAAGTGAAAATGTGCAACAGAACATTGGTAGCAATGCTTTTTCACTTCACTTCAACAGTGAATATTATTTTGTAACAATAATATGCATAAAAGTAATTGGAACAATTTAATCTAAGGGGTGGATACAGGTAGGTTTATGGATATATAAAGTAAGTTAGATCTGGAGTTGATGCTGCACTGTAATAACAGTGTACTTACACGGTGTACAACTCCTCAGGAACTCACGTAACATTCTGTACACCAACCACAAATTATGTAAAGCCTAACTTACCACTGCTGTGTAACATCAGAGTAATTACATGGTAAATCCATAGGAATTGTCTAATTAATATAAAGTGTAACACGTCCTTTACCAAAGAGTGCCGTTAGTTCTCTTACACATTTGTACTTTCATTACCAAAAAATGCTTTTATCAATGTCCTGTTACACATTTGCTTGAGTTTTTGTGATTTGCTTTGGAAAAACTCGTCTGCTAATATTACTAAATGTAACATTATAAAATTGTTTGCAGACCGAAGTCTTGAAACTTTTCCTCAAATTGAGCAGCAGGCGGCGCAAAAGGCGCGAGTAAAACTCCACATGACTTTCTTTGTTTTGACTGAGAACAAAAGTAGCAGCCAAACTCAAACTGTCATTGTGCGTGAGGGAAAATGTCCTACACATGAAGAACGGAGGACACCGAGATGGTGGCCACCGGATGGGCAGTTCAGCGTCTGGTGACGCCGTATCCCAGCTCTCTTCACAGATCCAACGACTGAGACTTCCCACTGTGCCGCCCGCCCGCGGGATGCCCACATGAACTGTGTCAGAATGACCATGGCCTGAACTTCGCCTACCAACTCCTGAAAGGTATGGCGGGGAACCTAATATGCGCAGGCCTTTTCTGACAAAATGTTCCATGTTCTTTTCTCTACAGCCACAAATGTTCGCTACTGAAGAGTCTACAGGGCTCATTAACGTCAATCAAATAACAAGGCGTGGTTTACATTCAGAAGCGTGGAGCATCGGTTTTAGCGGTGAAAGAGTCAGTTGAGTAACGAAAACGTTTTATTTATTATCTATTTTAGTAGAGAAACGGTAGAAGACCGACAGTGATGCACACTACTCAACCTTTTCCTCGAATATGCCCGTTTGGAATTAAAAAATATGGTAGGCTATAATTTCATGACGAAAATATTTTCCCATCTCCTTGTTACAAAACAAGTGTTACGGTCCAGATGGGGATCGAACTCAGGTCTCCGGGATGTATTAGGGTGGCACTTACTCCTACTCCACTGGAGCAGGTGAAACCCAGTTGCAGAGGAAATAATGAGAAGGCTTAGAGAGACTTCTGAGGTTCTTTACTCATGCAAAAATATAAAGATGAATGAATCCCAAGAACCAAGAAAAAGTCTTCGAGACTTACAACAAGAATAGCTGCTGAGGAACTCAAAACACTCCTTGGTACAAAATACAAAAAAGGTAATCCAAACAGAAAGCTGTCCTTAGACCTCAGGCAGGAGAAAAATCACAAAGAACACAGAACACAAGAAAGTCTCTTACAGCAAAAAACTCGGCAGCATGACTCTGAGAAAGACATGAGGACTGAACAAGAACAATAGGCAGGGAGACATTTAAATAAGATTGGTCATTAGGTGTGATCAAAAACAGGTGTGCTACAAGTCTCTAACAGGGTGGTGATCTGGAGCAGAAAGTGCGCCATCCAGTGGTGAACCCAGGGAATCTCAGGCAGATCATTACAGGACCCCCTCCTTTAGGAACGGCTCCTGACGTTCCCAATGGCCTTGTTCCCATGAAGACGGTAAAAGTCCCTAATAAGAGCCTTGTCCAGGATGTGGCGAGCAGGGACCCAGGTTCGCTCCTCCGGCCAAATCCTCCCAGTCCACAAGAAACTGTCGTCTTCCCGAACCAGTCGAGTGTCCAGTAGCCGCCGAACTGTGTATACTGGCTGACCCCAATTATTCGTGGTGCTGGGGTGGCCTGGTGACAGGAGACAGAGGGCTGTATTTGACAGGCTTTAAGCGTGAGATATGAAAGGTGGGGTGAATGCGCAAAGACTTGGGTAGCAAGAGACGGTAGGAAACAGGATTTACTTTCCTTAAAACTTTGAATGGTCCTATGAACCTGGGAGCTAATTTGCGTGACTCAACCTTGAGAGGAATGTCCCTGCTAGAAAGCCAGACTTTCTGCCCTGGGCGTAGAATTGGCGCTGGTCTGCGCTCACGGTTAGCCCGTTGCTGTTGTAGCTGTGAAGACTTAAGAAGAGCAGCCGGGCCTTTCTCCATATCCTGCGACACCGTTGAACCAGTTGCTGAGCAGCCGGAACCCCCACTTCGAACTCCTGCTCAGAAAACATAGGAGGTTGAAAACCATATTGGCACTCGAAGGTGACATACCTGTTGAGGAATGGCGAAGAGTATTGTGTGCAAATTCTGCCCAAATCAGATGTTTACTCCAGGACGTAGGATTGGATGACACCAGACACCTCAAGGTTGTTTCAATCTCTTGGTTGGTACGTTCTGTCTGTCCATTAGACTGGGGATGAAACCCCGACGATAGACTGGCTGTAGCTCCAATCAGCTGGCAGAATGACCTCCAGAACCTGGATGCAAACTGAGGACCACGATCTGACACAACATCTCTGGGAAAGCCATGCAACCTAAAGACATGCTGCAAAACAATCTCAGCAGTCTGTGGAGCTGAAGGAGTTTTGGCAGTGGTATAAGATGGCAAGCCTTCGAAAATCTGTCAACCACTACAAAAATGACTGTGTTACCTTGGGAAGGTGGTAGGCCAGTTACAAAGTCCATAGAAATATGTGACCACGGGCGAGCAGGAACAGGGAGGGGTAGCAGGAGACCTTGAGGGCGGGATCTGGAATCCTTATTCTGAGCACAAATGGAGCAGGCAGCAATATAGGCTCTGATGTCTTCCGCCATCTTTGGCCACCAGAAACGTCTACCAATGAACTCTAGGGTCCTACTAGCTCCAGGGTGGCATGCAAATGATGAGGAATGTCCCCACTGCAAAACGTCAGAACGCACAGCTTTAGGTACAAAGAGACGGCCTGGAGGCCCATTACCTGGGTCAGCCTCCTGCTCCTGTGCCTTTCTAACTGTAGTCTCTACACCCCATCTGACTGGTGCCACAATCCTGGAGGGGTGAATGATCCTCACCGGAGTTGAAACCTTATTTGTTAGATCAAACTGCCTGGAGAGCGCATCAGGCTTCTGATTCTTTGACCCTGGTCGGTAAGAGAGAACAAAATCAAAGCGATTAAAGAATAAAGCCCACCGGGCCTGGCGAGAGTTTAGCCTCTTAGCCTCCTGGATATAGGCTAAATTCTTGTGATCAGTCCATACAATAAAAGAGTGTTTGGCTCCCTCCAACCAGTGCCTCCATTCCTCCAATGCTAGTTTGACCGCTAATAGCTCCCTGTTCCCAATATCATAGTTCCTTTCCGCAGGCGAGAGCTTGTGTGAAAAAAAAGCACATGGATGCAATTTGTTATCTCTTATGGTACGCTGGGAGAGAACAGCTCCCACTCCTACCTCAGAAGCATCCACCTCCACTATGAAGGGCAGCTCAGGATCTGGAATAGTTAGTATGGGTGCTGAGGTAAACAGATATTTCAGTCTCCCGAAAGCCTCTTCAGCCTCCTCTGTCCACCGGAAACCCTTAACATTCTTCCTAGTGAGAGCAGTTAGTGGAGCAGCAATTGCACTGAAATTTCAATGAATCGCCGATAGAAATTCGAAACCCAAGAAAACGTTGTACCTGCTTGACAGAAGTTGGCGAGGCCAGTCTCTAACTGCTCGAGTCTTTGCAGGATCCATCTGGATCTGACCTTTAGAAACAATGAAAGCCAAAAGGAAACCTCCTCCACATGAAATTCACTCTTCTCCAACTTGACGAATAGATGGTTCTTTAGAAGCTGCTGGAGGACCAGGCGAACATGCTGCACGTGTTCCTTGAGGTCTTTGGAAAAAATAAGAATATCATCCAAGTATACAAACACAAATCTGTTCAGCATGTCTCTTAACACGTCATTAATCAAAGCCTGAAATACTGCAGGGCATTTACCAAACCAAAAGGCATGACTTGATACTCATAATGGCCAGTGGGTGTATTAAAAGCAGTCTTCCATTCGTCACCAGCACGAATGCGGACCAGATGATATGCATTGCGAAAGGTCCAATTTAGTAAATATAGTAGCCCCTGAAGCAACTCAAAAAGCAGCAGACATTAGTGGAAGAGGATAACGATTCTTAATAGTGATCTTATTGAGTCCCCTGTAATCTATACAAGGTCGGAGCCCACCATCTTTCTTAGCAACAAAGAAGAAGCCAGCTCCCGCTGGTGACGTTGAGGGGCGTATAAAGCCAGATGCCAGGGACTCCTGTATATACTCCTCCATGGCCCTCCTCTCTGGTGCTGAAAGAGAGAACAACCTCCCTCTTGGAGGGCACATTCCAGGCAGCAAGTCAATGGCACAATCATAAGGTCTGTGTGGTGGTAAAGATAAGGCCTTCTTCTTACTGAACACCTCTAACAGGTCTGCATAGTCTAGAGGAACATGTGATAGCTCTGAAGACGTCCTGGGTAACTGTAGAGCAGTCATTAATAGCCCTGGGGTGGCCTGAAGTAACTTAGGAGAAACAGGAGGTTCAAGAGATAAAGCACAGTGACCCTTATTACAGTCAGGCCCCCATCTGAGAATGTTACTAGAGGACCAGTCTATCTGGGGATTATGATGGACTAACCAGGGGAAACCCAGGATTAAAGGGAATTCTGGTGACTTGATTACATAAAACTGTATAGTTTCTAGGTGACCCCCAACCCGGAGATATAAGGGAATAGTGCGCAGACTCACCTGCCCAGACCCTAGAGGCCTCCCATCTAGTGCAGTAATAGTCAGGGGTTCATCAAGGTTAGTGAGTGGCACACCAAGATGTCTAGCGACTTCCAAATCCATAAAGTTGCCAGCTGCCCCAGAGTCTATGAAGGCCTTCAGGGGATGTGACTGATCATTCCATAGAAGATAAGTATTCAAAAGAGCCCCAGAAGATGCTGAGTGGGGAGTGGTTGCTTCTCTCGTCACAGTCCTCCCTTCCTGGACGAGAGTTGGCTTTTCCCGAAAGAATAGGGCAGGAGGCACGAAAGTGGCCAGATTCTCCGCAGTACAGACAGCATCTTTCTTTCATCCTGCGGTCTCGCTCAGACCGGGAAAGCCGTGACCGACCCAGCTGCATGGGTTCCTCAGATCCTGCTACATATGAGGCAGGAGATCAGGAGACGGGGAAGTGCAGAGGATACTGACTGTGTACATATCTAGAAGTCTCTGTACGCTCTCGACGTCTCTCTCGAAGGCGATTGTCTAGTCGAATGGCAATAGCAATCAAGGATTCTAGGTCTATTGCAGGGTCCCGGGCTGCTAACTCATCCTTGATCTCATCAGACAGTGCCCGATTGAAAGCAACGGTTAATGCCTCCTGATTCCAGCCACTCTCCATAGCAAGTGTTCGAAATTCCACCGCTAATTCCGCTACACTTTGAGACCCTTGAGTTAACTGAAGTAAGCGGCTGGCTGCCTCACGCCCGCTCACTGGATGATCAAATACTCGTCTCATCTCCTCAATAAAACTGTTATAATCTGAACAAACCCTTGGTTGAGGGACTGCTCCCACAAGGCAGTTGCCCAGGCAAGGGCTTTCCCAGATAAAAGAGTAATGACGTAAGCCACCTTGCTACGGGCAGTTAGGAATTTGTTCGGCTGCAGTTCAAAGTTCAGTGAACACTGGGTGAGGAATCCCTTACATCTGCCAGGGCTTCCATCATACCTCTCAGGATGAGGCAGGTGGATATCGGAGCCTTGCACTGCTACGCTAGGAGGTGGCAGTGGAGCCTGAGGTTGAGACTGAGCTCCCTGCTGTGGGCTTGAAATAGACTGAAGGTGATGCAGAATTTCAGTGACTGCCTGACCCAGTTTTGAAACAGCCGCCTCTTGTTGTGCAAGGACTTGTTCATGTCGTTCCATGGTGGCTGCTTGACTTGAGACAGCTGCTAGGATGCGTTCTGCATTCGATAAAGGTTGAGTCTCCTCTGCTGGGTTCGTATCCATGGTTCAGTCCTACTGTTACGGTCCAGATGGGGATCGAACTCAGGTCTCCGGGATGTATTAGGGTGGCACTTACTCCTACTCCACTGGAGCAGGTGAAACCCAGTTGCAGAGGAAATAATGAGAAGGCTTAGAGAGACTTCTGAGGTTCTTTACTCATGCAAAAATATAAAGATGAATGAATCCCAAGAACCAAGAAAAAGTCTTCGAGACTTACAACAAGAATAGCTGCTGAGGAACTCAAAACACTCCTTGGTACAAAATACAAAAAAGGTAATCCAAACAGAAAGCTGTCCTTAGACCTCAGGCAGGAGAAAAATCACAAAGAACACAGAACACAAGAAAGTCTCTTACAGCAAAAAACTCGGCAGCATGACTCTGAGAAAGACATGAGGACTGAACAAGAACAATAGGCAGGGAGACATTTAAATAAGATTGGTCATTAGGTGTGATCAAAAACAGGTGTGCTACAAGTCTCTAACAGGGTGGTGATCTGGAGCAGAAAGTGCGCCATCCAGTGGTGAACCCAGGGAATCTCAGGCAGATCATTACAACAAGAAACGTACATTCGGCATTAAGTAGACATATACAAGTAATAGCGCATGTGCATATTTGAAAATATTGTTTGCAAATCGATACACCGGCAAATCGCCATCGTATCGCCCACGTGACTGCGATCGAAATCGAGTCGAGGACTCCCTGCTGTTTCTATGGCAACGGTGGAACTATTAGAACTACTAGTGACGTGGCTAAAAGAGCAGTAATTAGACATACTTGCAGAATCTCTTCACTTCGATGATTTTCTGAGCAGAAAGTCTACTATATAGACCGTTCAAAAAAGTTTATATTCGGCGTGTTGGTCCATACAGTTTACAGAGTCAAAATCTGTACTCACAGTGTGTTTCACACGCAATTTGATAACTCTACATCTGACATCAAAACTTAATCAAAAAACTAGAAGTCATCATGTCTTCAGAACTGAGAGAAGTGCTTGTGGATGTTTATGTCAACGGCATCTTCTACTGCAGTGACAGTGTCTGGGCATCAGATGACCAAGATGTGGAGTCGGATATTACCAGTGCCATCTATGACCATTTCAGTCCCACAGTTCATGTGCAACTGGATGAGGTCTTCATTGAGGAGAAAGACGTGCAGCTGGAAGAAGTCTTCATTGAGGAGAAAGACGTGCAGCTGGAGGTTGATATCAGTGATGCCAGCTCAGAGTCGGTGCCACTGGTGTCTGAAGGACCGATCGATCCAGTGGGGCCTTCCGAAGAGGGAAGCGTCAGTGAGACTGATCAGGATAACATGGACGGTTCTCCTGAAACTTCTGAGGAGAGCATCCCAACAGGTAAATGTCAACAGATCGGCTGAAATGCAACATTGCAATGAGGCGCAAATAAAAATATGTACTGTTTTTGTGACAGCACGTTAATTAGTTATTTTTAATCTGTGGTTACACTGTTTATAATTACAAAGTGTTCTTTTCCAGAATTTGCCAAAGTGAGGAAGGCAATCAGTGAGTTCTTCCGAACTGGGATTTTGCCACAGTCTGAGATTGATGCGGTTGTTTCCGAGTCGTTGTGTGAGGAGTCAGGAAGCAGCAGTAAGATTGTTCAGAGTGGCATGGATGCCTTATCTGAAATCTCAAAAGAGGACATCCCAATAGGTATATCAGTAGTGCAGTTGAAATTCAACATTTTAAAAAAAAAAAAAAAAAAAAAGAAATGAAATAAAAATAGGTAAAGTCTGCATAGGGAATAATTTTTACCCAAGCAACAGTATATGTGACCACAATTTAATTATCCATGTTTACTGTGTGGTAAAACGTGTTTCTAATAAAATATTGTTTTTCTTCTTTTTTAGACTTTGTTAAAGTGAGGAAGACCATTAGTGAGTTCTTCCGGACTGGGATCTCATTACAGCCCAAGAGTGACCCAGCTGTTTCTGAGCCACTACGTAAAGTAGCAGGAAGCAGCAGTGGGATCGGTAAGGGTAGAGTGAGCGCTTCATCTCAAATGTCTGAGGAGAACATCCCAACAGGTAAATATCAACAGAGCAGTTAAAATACAGCATTACACTGAGCTGCAAATACAAATGTCTGATACAAGGTAAGCCAAATCGACATATTTTTGGACACATAATATCGCTGAGCCACAGTAAAAGTGACCACACTTTACATGTTTAATATGTGGATCAAAGAAGTTTCTTATATTGTTATTCTTTGTCTTTTAGAATATGCCAAAGTCAGGAAGACAATTAGTGCGTTCTTCCATAAGCGTTGTGATCTCTCAGCACAGCCGGATCCGGATTCAGAGTCACTGTGTGTCCCGAATGAAAGCTCTCACGAATCAACATCTGAGCCTCTGGAACATGAACCAGATCATTTTGATCTTGAGGAATGGTCCATTGTGAGCAGCTCTGAACTGGAACCTGCATGCTCAGAAGGTTTGGTGGTTGACTTCAGCGTTGCCATCTCGGAGCCGAGGAGCCCAGTTCTGGTGCCTGAACACCTGACTGATCCAGAAGGGCCTTCAGCAGAAGTGTCAGGGAGCAGCAGCGGGAATGCTCAGGGTGGCAATGATGCTTCTCCTGAAACCCCCAAGGAGTACATCCCAACAGGTGAATGTCAACAGAGCGTTTGAGTTGCAACATTTCAATTACATGCAAGTCAGACAAATTATTTGTGTTCTAATTTCATATTGTTATCTTCTTTTTCAGAATATGTCAAAGTTAGGAAGATCAACAAAATTAGTCAGTTCTTCCAAAAGCTCTTTGGGATCTCAGCACAGCCTCAGAAGGATCCAGCTCTGCCAGAGCCTCTGTGTATCCCAGAAGCAAGCATTCCCAAACAAGAACCTCAAGCGACAGAGCATTCAGTCCTAGAGAACTATATTCCTCTAAACATTTCCCAATTGAAAACTCTTTTGGAGGAAGGTAAACTGTCCGAGACGCCTGTCACTGAGGTCTGGCCCAACATCTTCTTGGGGAATGAGTAAGTCTGAAACTTATAGATTAATATGTGATGAAGCAATAATGTAATGCAGGAGCATGGAGTTAAACACAATTCTGTTTTTAAAATGTAAGTCCTCTTTACTGAAAGACTAATCTAGATTGTTGTGTTCTTGTTCAGAGAAACAGCAAGAGACCGAAGCAAACTCAAGGAGATGGGTATTACCCACATCTTAAATGCTGCAGCAGTGAAGAAGAAGCTGAGGGTGTTGATGGGAATGCCAAAAGAGAAAGACCTGAATGGGAAGGTTATTACAGGGGAGAAATATTACAAAGGCATGAACATCAAATATTGCGGCTTGCCTACAACACACAGAGATGGTTTGAAGATGGGCATGTACTTCTCACCAGCTGCCAAATTCATCCACAAGGCCCTGAGGAACCCAGAAAGTGAGATCTTTTATCAACCGTTCTGCAGTGATCAGTTTTTGAAATCAGCTTTTTTGACTATGTTTTTGTTTTTATTTCCACAGATAAGGTGCTACTTCACTGCTGTGACGCTATCAGCCACTCTCCTACACTTCTGCTGGCATATCTGATGATCCACTGTGGCATGATGTTGGAAGAATCTATCGATCATGTTAAAAAGGTGCGACACATCAAGCCCTCCATGAGATCCCTGACGCAGCTGATGTCTCTCAATGCTGAACTCGTGGAGCAGCGAAAACAACAGCTACAGGGCAACCAGGTGGCAAAGTGCCACTAAAAACATAGAGCACATAGACTAAATACTAATACTTAATAAAATTTTGAGAAGCATTCTTTTTGGTGTTCCTGATTTCTATTTTAGTGTTTAATTTGGTCCTGTGTTTATATAAAAGCTCCTGGATGTTTATTTATTCTTATTATATACAGCATGACTACTATTAGGTACACATGTCTGTCCACTGTAAATATATGCAAAGAAAAATATGAAGAGGAAATTTGAAAATATAATGAAAAGTTTAATTTGAGACTTGTTTTTATTGCCACTTTACTTTACAGGTATGATCTAAATTTGATTTTGAAACTGGTAACTTGGTTGATCAATAACTTAATAAAATAAGGCACTATAAATATTAAAATATTATGTTGACAGAAACACATACTATATTAGAATATATATATATATATATATATATATATATATATATATATATATATATATATATATATATATATATATATATTGTTGAGGAAAGCGGGACGTTTTCCCAATTTTGTAAGTTTGCTTTGTTTATTTGAGTGATACCTTGTATTGTAAACACACTGGGATGTGTTACTGATTTATCAAGAAGAAGAGACCAAACAGAATATTGTATTCTTTTATTTGGTAAGTATTTATAAGATACACAGTACACATGGTATTGTATTCACTTTATTGAATAGTAGAAAGAAAGACCACCACAGCATCATGTGTAAAAGATAAAATATGTATTAATAAGAACTTTGAAGAATAGGAATGTTACCGGTGAGTGCTGAGTTCCCGACGCGGAGAGGAGGATATCTTAGAAAGATCTTGCCAGAAGAGCAGACTGATAAGATGGCTGTGTTTTTATAGTGAGCTTCTTGAGAGGGAGGTCTTCAGCTGTATGGGACTTTCCCAAAAAGTGTTGACAAATCTTACAAAGACATGTAATAGTTTTGTCTCATGTTTGCTGTTTAATATTAAAAGTGATTTGTGTCATGCACAGTGTAACATCATATCTACCTTTAAAATGTAGACCTATATAAAAATAATTTCACTCAGAAATTTACATTTTTGAATATTACCCTTGTCTGTCAAATGGGGTAGATGTGGATTTTAATTACCGTTTTGACGCAGTTCATTCAGTGAAGGATTCAGAGTACTGGCAAAGGACATCTTAGCTTTCTTACCTCTTAGATAGGTTCTTCAAGGTATCTTAAAATGGTCAGGTGTCCAAGTTACTAGCTACTGGAGTGCCTCAGGGCTCATTTCTTGGACCACTTCTCTGACAGTCATAATTTCTGTGATTCTCTCAACTCTACCTATCTGTCATGGTTTTTTGAATCACTGTCTCATTGTTGTGTGCTGCATGAGGGGGTGTATCTCCTGGTTATTACAAACTGATCTGTTCCAGCTGTTACTAGGGCTATTTAGGACTTGCTAACACTACGTCTCGTTGTCAGATCCTTGGGTTTCCCTGGGCTTGTCCTGTTCCAGCGGCTTCCCTTACTGTCTCTGGGTGTTTGTTCCTGCGTCTGCTGATGCTTTGGTTTGGTTGCCCCTTGCATCCATATGTCTTTCTTCCATCACTCTACATGTGCACAAGCTCTGTTCCCTCAGTGACTGTTTGCCTTTTTCTTAAAATTGATTATATATCCGCAGCTGAATCCTTCTTTTGATTTCATAACACTCTCATTCAGTACTGATGATGTGCCAATAGCTGCTGAGTTTGGTTTCCCATTCAGTTCGCTGATTCTTCGGGTTTATTTCCCATGATGTCCGCTGCGATTTCTCGAGCGTATCCTTCTTACGATCCATGCAGTTGCTATTTTAAGAGACTGGAAATGACAAACAGAAAGTGTGTCCAAAAGGTGACTGTTATTCTGACCGCAGAGCTGCATGTCGATCACATTTATTAGTGTGTGACAGACACACTACTTCCTCCCAATAGCTATCTATCTATCTATCTATCTATCTGTCTATCTATCTATCTATCTATCTATTTAGAGCTGTTAAACTAGCAAATTAAGGTTAAAAAGGTTAAACAAAAGGGTGACGTTTATTGTGGCCGATGTGTATTACAGAAAATCATGATATTTCCCCCTTTTTAAATTCGTATTTTCAAGGAAAGGTTTTTTTTTTTTTTTTTAAGAAATTGTTTAAAAAGACAATAAAATGGATTAACAATGCAGAAACATTTCTACAGCCTTCTTTTATCATAGTTGTGACTATGACTGTAGATTCTAAAAAAAGGAAGAAAAAAGTTCTAGGCTAATTTAATGGATAAAATAATTTAAGATATGTTTTTCACTAAATATAATCACTAAAATATAAGGTTGATATAAACACATATAATACAAAACATATACAACTTATTAATGAGTATTTCCACTAATATTTATTTAATCAGTCACTTGATATTTTTGCAGTCTCTTACAAAAACATCCAGTATTTTTTGTCTCTTGCTTGCCGTTTAATATTGAAAGTGATTGCTTTGTGTCCAGCACAGTGCTTATCCGCTCAAGTAGACTATTTATGTTACATTATGATATGCGCCTGTAAAATGTAGGCTTATATACAAATTATACTGGAAAAAAAAAATGCTGGTGTAAAAAACTTTCACTCAGAAAATTTAATTTCATATCTGATTACAAATAATGTTATTATGAATAAACTGAAATAATTTAGAAATGTTGTAGTACAAAGACTGAAAAAATATTTTCATAATTTTGTTTCCATAAAATGGTCATCGATTTTAGACTGATTTTAAGTTACCGGTCTGACGGGGTCCGTTCAGTGGACGATTCAAACGGATTTAAACCAGTAACGCCAGTGAAAATAAAATGAATAACTTCAGAAAATCCTCAAATGTTTATGTTACATTTTCTGCCTCGTCTGTACAGGGCTCATTAATGTCAATCAAATAACAAGGCGTGGTTTACATTCAGAAGCGCCAAGAAGAGCATCGGTTTTAGCGGTGAAAGTCAGTTGAGTAGCGAAAAACGTCAATTATTTGACATATTTTAGTAGAGAAACGGTAGAAGACCGACAGTGATGCAGACTACTCGACCTTTTCATCAAAAATGCCCGATTGGAATTAAAAATATGGTAGGCTATAATTTTCATGACGAAAATACTCGTGACTCTACCTACATTCGGCATTAAATAGACATATACAAATAATAGCGCTTGTGCATATTTTAAAATATTATTTGAAAATCGATACACCGCAAATCGCCATCGTATCGCCCACGTGACTCATGATCGAAATCGAGTCGAGGACTCCCTGCTGTTTCTATGGCAACGGTGGAACTATTAGAACTACTAGTGACGTGGCTAAAATACTTGCAGAATCTCTTCACTTCGATGATTTTCTGAGCAGAAAGTCTACTATATAGACCGTTCAAAAAAGTTTATATTCGGCGTGTTGGTCCATACAGTTTACAGAGTCAAAATCTGTACTCACAGTGTGTTTCACACGCAATTTGATAACTCTACATCTGACATCAAAACTTAATCAAAAAACTAGAAGTCATCATGTCTTCAGAACTGAGAGAAGTGCTTGTGGATGTTTATGTCAACGGCATCTTCTACTGCAGTGACAGTGTCTGGGCATCAGATGACCAAGATGTGGAGTCGGATATTACCAGTGCCATCTATGACCATTTCAGTCCCACAGTTCATGTGCAACTGGATGAGGTCTTCATTGAGGAGAAAGACGCGTGCAGCTGGAAGAAGTCTTCATTGAGGAGAAAGACGTGCAGCTGGAGGTTGATATCAGTGATGCCAGCTCAGAGTCGGTGCCACTGGTGTCTGAAGGACCGATCGATCCAGTGGGGCCTTCCGAAGAGGGAAGCGTCAGTGAGACTGATCAGGATAACATGGACGGTTCTCCTGAAACTTCTGAGGAGAGCATCCCAACAGGTAAATGTCAACAGATCGGCTGAAATGCAACATTGCAATGAGGCGCAAATAAAAATATGTACTGTTTTTGTGACAGCACGTTAATTAGTTATTTTTAATCTGTGGTTACACTGTTTATAATTACAAAGTGTTCTTTTCCAGAATTTGCCAAAGTGAGGAAGGCAATCAGTGAGTTCTTCCGAACTGGGATTTTGCCACAGTCTGAGATTGATGCGGTTGTTTCCAGTCGTTGTGTGAGGAGTCAGGAAGCAGCAGTAAGATTGTTCAGAGTGGCATGGATGCCTTATCTGAAATCTCAGAAGAGGACATCCCAATAGGTATATCAGTAGTGCAGTTGAAATTCAACATTTTGTAAAAAAAAAAAGTGAAATGAAATAAAAATAGGTAAAGTCTGCATAGGGAATAATTTTTACCCAAGCAACAGTATATGTGACCACAATTTAATTATCCATGTTTACTGTGTGGTAAAACGTGTTTCTAATAAAATATTGTTTTTCTTCTTTTTTAGACTTTGTTAAAGTGAGGAAGACCATTAGTGAGTTCTTCCGGACTGGGATCTCATTACAGCCCAAGAGTGACCCAGCTGTTTCTGAGCCACTACGTAAAGTAGCAGGAAGCAGCAGTGGGATCGGTAAGGGTAGAGTGGGCGCTTCATCTCAAATGTCTGAGGAGAACATCCCAACAGGTAAATATCAACAGAGCAGTTAAAATACAGCATTACACTGAGCTGCAAATACAAATGTCTGATACAAGGTAAGCCAAATCTACATATTTTTGGACACATAATATCGCTGAGCCACAGTAAAAGTGACCACACTTTACATGTTTAATATGTGGATCGAAGAAGTTTCTTATATTGTTATTCTTTGTCTTTTAGAATATGCCAAAGTCAGGAAGACAATTAGTGCGTTCTTCCATAAGCGTTGTGATCTCTCAGCACAGCCGGATCCGGATTCAGAGTCACTGTGTGTCCCGAATGAAAGCTCTCACGAATCAACATCTGAGCCTCTGCAACATGAACCAGATCATTTTGATCTTGAGGAATGGTCCATTGTGAGCAGCTCTGAACTGGAACCTGCATGCTCAGAAGGTTTGGTGGTTGACTTCAGCGTTGCCATCTCGGAGCCGAGGAGCCCAGTTCTGGTGCCTGAACACCTGACTGATCCAGAAGGGCCTTCAGCAGAAGTGTCAGGAGCAGCAGCGGGAATGATCAGGGTGGCAATGATGCTTCTCCTGAAACCCCGAGGAGTACATCCCAACAGGTGAATGTCAACAGAGCGTTTGAGTTGCAACATTTCAATTACATGCAAGTCAGACAAATTATTTGTGTTCTAATTTCATATTGTTATCTTCTTTTTCAGAATATGTCAAAGTTAGGAAGATCAACAAAATTAGTCAGTTCTTCCAAAAGCTCTTTGGGATCTCAGCACAGCCTCAGAAGGATCCAGCTCTGCCAGAGCCTCTGTGTATCCCAGAAGCAAGCATTCCCAAACAAGAACCTCAAGCGACAGAGCATTCAGTCTTAGAGAACTATATTCCTCTAAACATTTCCCAATTGAAAACTCTTTTGGAGGAAGGTAAACTGTCCGAGACGCCTGTCACTGAGGTCTGGCCCAACATCTTCTTGGGGAATGAGTAAGTCTGCAACTTATAGATTAATATGTGATGAAGCAATAATGTAATGCAGGTGCATGGAGTTAAACACAATTCTGTTTTTAAAATGTAAGTCCTCTTTACTGAAAGACTAATCTAGATTGTTGTGTTCTTGTTCAGAGAAACAGCAAGAGACCAAGCAAACTCAAGGAGATGGGTATTACCCACATCTTAAATGCTGCAGCAGTGAAGAAGAAGCTGAGGGTGTTGATGGGAATGCCAAAAGAGAAAGACCTGAATGGGAAGGTTAATACAGGGGAGAAATATTACAAAGGCATGAACATCAAATATTGCGGCTTGCCTACAACACACAGAGATGGTTTGAAGATGGGCATGTACTTCTCACCAGCTGCCAAATTCATCCACAAGGCCCTGAGGAACCCAGAAAGTGAGATCTTTTATCAACCGTTCTGCAGTGATCAGTTTTTGGAAATCAGCTTTTTTTGACTATGTTTTTGCTTTTATTTCCACAGATAAGGTGCTACTTCACTGCTGTGACGCTATCAGCCACTCTCCTACACTTCTGCTGGCATATCTGATGATCCACCGTGGCATGATGTTGGAAGAATCCATCGATCATGTTATAAAGGTGCGACACATCAAGCCCTCCATGAGATCCCTGACGCAGCTGATGTCTCTCAATGCTGAACTCGTGGAGCAGCGAAAACAACAGCTACAGGGCAACCAGGTGGCAAAGTGCCACTAAAAACATAGAGCACATAGACTAAATACTAATACTTAATAAAATTTTGAGAAACATTCTTTTTGGCGTTCCTGATTTCTATTTTAGTGTTTAATTTGGTCCTGTGTTTATATAAAAGCTCCTGGATGTTTATTTATTCTTATTATATACAGCATGACTACTATTAGGTACACATGTCTGTCCACTGTAAATATATGCAAAGAAAAATATGAAGAGGAAATGTGAAAATATAATGAAAAGTTTAATTTGCCACTTTACTTTACAGGTATGATTTAAATTTGATTTTGAAACTGGTAATTTAATTAATAACTTTAAAAAATAAATATTAAAATATTATGTTGATAGAAACACATACTATATTAGAATTATATATATATATATATATATATATATATATATATATACTCTTATACAAATATATATCTAATATTTGACTCTCATGCTTGATATTTAATATTAAAAGTGATTGATTTGTGTCACGCACAGTGTAACATATCCACCTTTAAAATGTAGGCCTATATAAAGGTTATAAAAATAGTTTTAGTGTAAAAATAGTTTTACTCAGAAATTTTAATTTTACATTTGATTTGAAAATGTTTTTTTATTAATAAACTAAAATGTGAAATTGTAAAGTACAAAGACTAAAACAATATTTTCTTGTATAATGTACTCCAGTAGGCTAATCTGTTTCTCAGGACCTGAACCATAGAATCATATTATAGAGCTTGTTTTGATCTTGAATATTACCCTTGTCTGTAAAACAGGGTAGATGTGGATTTTAATTAGCGTTTTGACGCAGTTCATTCAGTGAAGAAAAAGGACATCTTAGCATTCTTACCTCTCAGATAGGTTCTTCAAGGTATCTTAAAATGATCAGGTGTCCAAGTTACAACATCTAGCTACTGGAGTGCCTCAGGGCTCATTTCTTGAACCACTTCTCTGACGACATTGGTTTGTTTGGTTGCCCTTGCATCCATATGTCCTTCTTCCATCACTCTACATGTGCACAAGCTCTGTTCCCTCAGTGACTGTTTGCCTTTTCTAAAAAAAAAAAAAAAACTGATAGTATATCCGCAGTTGAATCCTTCTGTTGATTTCCTAACACTGTCATTCTGTCCTGATGATGTGCCAATAGCTGCTCAAATCGGAGCTTGCCTGACGTGTCTTGATGTCTGCTTTAGCTCAAACTTGCAGAGACAGAACTGATTGTGTTTTCAACAAACCTATCACTTAATCACTATTTCACCACCGAGCTAGGGACATCAACCATAACTCCTTCAAGGACATACTTTTCAACTCCTCTACTTTAGTTCTGTCCAGGCTGGACTATTGCAGTTCTCTCTTGGCAGGTCTTCTAGCGAGTTCTGTACAATTCATCCAGAATGCCGGCTGCAAGATTAAACTTTAATGAGCCGAAAATAATGCATTTCATTGCCACTCTTCATCAATTTTACCAATAGCTGCTTACACAAAATTTAAGGCATTGATGTTTGTCAACAAAAACACCACCAGCTCTGCACACCTTTATCGTAATTTACCGTAATTGCGGTAATTTACATTCAGTACACATAGTGCCATCCCAGTTAGATATGAAATCTTAACTTAATCTTAATCCATGCAGGTCTTTATTTTACCATCAAACTCTGCCATTTTCTATTCATATTCTAGTTTACCTACTTGTTGTAGTTTTATTTATTAAAAAACAACTTGACTCTAACACTCATTTGCATTTCTATTCTGTTTTTCCCCCTTTATTAAAAAAATAGGTCACACGTTATATTAAGTGGCCCTTACACCTGTGTACTCACCTAGGAACTACACGTGTAGGTACACATTAGACATCTACAGCTGTAATATTTCTGTAACTACTTCATGTAACAACCTTCAGAATGGCATGTGTAAGTGAAAATGTGCAACAGAACATTGGTAACAATGCTTTTTTCACTTCACTTCAACAGTGAATATTATTTTGTAACAATAATATGCATAAAAGTAATTGGAACAATTTAATCTAAGGGGTGGATACAGGTAGGTTTATGGATATATAAAGTAAGTTAGATCTGGAGTTGATGCTGCACTGTAATAACAGTGTACTTACACGGTGTACAACTCCTCAGGAACTCACGTAACATTCTGTACACCAACCACAAATTATGTAAAGCCTAACTTACCACTGCTGCTGTGTAACATCAGAGTAATTACATGGTAAATCCATAGGAATTGTCTAATTAATATAAAGTGTAACACGTCCTTTACCAAAGAGTGCCGTTAGTTCTCTTACACATTTGTACTTTCATTAACAAAAATTGCTTTTATCAATGTCCTGTTACACATTTGCTTGAGTTTTGTGACATGTGTAGTTACACAAACAGTAGAGCTGTGGATACTATTTGCCAATGTGGTTACATATGTTCACATATAGTTAATATAATTACAGTATTCTATTTTAATTTTTTTCAATACCCTCCAACACTAGCATTCTTCATTCTTTTGCTATCTTTTTATTTATTATATAAAAACTTACTCGGTACTGCTGTAACCAAGACTTGTCCCACCACTTATATAACCTTAAAATTTATCGGTTTTGATTGCTTCTTTTGTCCTCATTTGTGATTTGCTTTGGAAAAACTCGTCTGCTAATATTACTAAATGTAACATTATAAAATTGTTTGCAGACCGAAGTCTTGAAACTTTTCCTCAAATTGAGCAGCAGGCGGCGCAAAAGGCGCGAGTAAAACTCCACATGACTTTCTTTGTTTTGACTGAGAACAAAAGTAGCAGCCAAACTCAAACTGTCATTGTGCGTGAGGGAAAATGTCCTACACATGAAGAACGGAGGACACCGAGATGGTGGCCACCGGATGGGCAGTTCAGCGTCTGGTGACGCCGGTATCCCAGCTCTCTTCACAGATCCAACGACTGAGACTTCCCACTGTGCCGCCGCTCCGCGGATGCCCACATGAACTGTGTCAGAATGACCATGGCCTGAACTTCGCCTACCAACTCCTGAAAGGTATGGCGGGGAACCTAATATGCGCAGGCCTTTTCTGACAAAATGTTCCATGTTCTTTCTCTACAGCCACAAATGTTCGCTACTGAAGAGTCTACAGGGCTCATTAACGTCAATCAAATAACAAGGCGTGGTTTACATTCAGAAGCGTGGAGCATCGGTTTTAGCGGTGAAAGAGTCAGTTGAGTAACGAAAACGTTTTATTTATTATCTATTTTAGTAGAGAAACGGTAGAAGACCGACAGTGATGCACACTACTCAACCTTTTCCTCGAATATGCCCGTTTGGAATTAAAAATATGGTAGGCTATAATTTCATGACGAAAATATTTTCCCATCTCCTTGTTACAAAACAAGAAACGTACATTCGGCATTAAGTAGACATATACAAGTAATAGCGCATGTGCATATTTGAAAATATTGTTTGCAAATCGATACACCGCAAATCGCCATCAGACGCCCACGTGATCTGCGATCGAAATCGAGTCGAGGACTCCTGCTGTTTCTATGGCAACGGTGGAACTATTAGAACTACTAGTGACGTGGCTAAAAGAGCAGTAATTAGACATACTTGCAGAATCTCTTCACTTCGATGATTTTCTGAGCAGAAAGTCTACTATATAGACCGTTCAAAAAGTTTATATTCGGCGTGTTGGTCCATACAGTTTACAGAGTCAAAATCTGTACTCACAGTGTGTTTCACACGCAATTTGATAACTCTACATCTGACATCAAAACTTAATCAAAAAACTAGAAGTCATCATGTCTTCAGAACTGAGAGAAGTGCTTGTGGATGTTTATGTCAACGGCATCTTCTACTGCAGTGACAGTGTCTGGGCATCAGATGACCAAGATGTGGAGTCGGATATTACCAGTGCCATCTATGACCATTTCAGTCCCACAGTTCATGTGCAACTGGATGAGGTCTTCATTGAGGAGAAAGACGTGCAGCTGGAAGAAGTCTTCATTGAGGAGAAAGACGTGCAGCTGGAGGTTGATATCAGTGATGCCAGCTCAGAGTCGGTGCCACTGGTGTCTGAAGGACCGATCGATCCAGTGGGGCCTTCCGAAGAGGGAAGCGCCAGTGAGACTGATCAGGATAACATTGACGGTTCTCCTGAAACTTCTGAGGAGAGCATCCCAACAGGTAAATGTCAACAGATCGGCTGAAATGCAACATTGCAATGAGGCGCAAATAAAAATATGTACTGTTTTTGTGACAGCACGTTAATTAGTTATTTTTATTCTGTGGTTACACTGTTTATAATTACAAAGTGTTCTTTTCCAGAATTTGCCAAAGTGAGGAAGGCAATCAGTGAGTTCTTCCGAACTGGGATTTTGCCACAGTCTGAGATTGATGCGGTTGTTTCAGTCGTTGTGTGAGGAGTCAGGAAGCAGCAGTAAGATTGTTCAGAGTGGCATGGATGCCTTATCTGAAATCTCAGAAGAGGACATCCCAATAGGTATATCAGTAGTGCAGTTGAAATTCAACATTTTGTAAAAAAAAAAAAAAAAAAAGTGAAATGAAATAAAAATAGGTAAAGTCTGCATAGGGAATAATTTTTACCCAAGCAACAGTATATGTGACCACAATTTAATTATCCATGTTTACTGTGTGGTAAAACGTGTTTCTAATAAAATATTGTTTTTCTTCTTTTTTTAGACTTTGTTAAAGTGAGGAAGACCATTAGTGAGTTCTTCCGGACTGGGATCTCATTACAGCCCAAGAGTGACCCAGCTGTTTCTGAGCCACTACGTAAAGTAGCAGGAAGCAGCAGTGGGATCGGTAAGGGTAGAGTGGGCGCTTCATCTCAAATGTCTGAGGAGAACATCCCAACAGGTAAATATCAACAGAGCAGTTAAAATACAGCATTACACTGAGCTGCAAATACAAATGTCTGATACAAGGTAAGCCAAATCTACATATTTTTGGACACATAATATCGCTGAGCCACAGTAAAAGTGACCACACTTTACATGTTTAATATGTGGATCGAAGAAGTTTCTTATATTGTTATTCTTTGTCTTTTTAGAATATGCCAAAGTCAGGAAGACAATTAGTGCGTTCTTCCATAAGCGTTGTGATCTCTCAGCACAGCCGGATCCGGATTCAGAGTCACTGTGTGTCCCGAATGAAAGCTCTCACGAATCAACATCTGAGCCTCTGCAACATGAACCAGATCATTTTGATCTTGAGGAATGGTCCATTGTGAGCAGCTCTGAACTGGAACCTGCATGCTCAGAAGGTTTGGTGGTTGACTTCAGCGTTGCCCATCTCGGAGCCGAGGAGCCCAGTTCTGGTGCCTGAACACCTGACTGATCCAGAAGGGCCTTCAGCAGAAGTGTCAGGAGCAGCAGCGGGGAATGATCAGGGTGGCAATGATGCTTCTCCTGAAACCCCGAGGAGTACATCCCAACAGGTGAATGTCAACAGAGCGTTTGAGTTGCAACATTTCAATTACATGCAAGTCAGACAAATTATTTGTGTTCTAATTTCATATTGTTATCTTCTTTTTCAGAATATGTCAAAGTTAGGAAGATCAACAAAATTAGTCAGTTCTTCCAAAAGCTCTTTGGGATCTCAGCACAGCCTCAGAAGGATCCAGCTCTGCCAGAGCCTCTGTGTATCCCAGAAGCAAGCATTCCCAAACAAGAACCTCAAGCGACAGAGCATTCAGTCTTAGAGAACTATATTCCTCTAAACATTTCCCAATTGAAAACTCTTTGGAGGAAGGTAAACTGTCCGAGACGCCTGTCACTGAGGTCTGGCCCAACATCTTCTTGGGGAATGAGTAAGTCTGCAACTTATAGATTAATATGTGATGAAGCAATAATGTAATGCAGGAGCATGGAGTTAAACACAATTCTGTTTTTAAAATGTAAGTCCTCTTTACTGAAAGACTAATCTAGATTGTTGTGTTCTTGTTCAGAGAAACAGCAAGAGACCGAAGCAAACTCAAGGAGATGGGTATTACCCACATCTTAAATGCTGCAGCAGTGAAGAAGAAGCTGAGGGTGTTGATGGGAATGCCAAAAGAGAAAGACCTGAATGGGAAGGTTAATACAGGGGAGAAATATTACAAAGGCATGAACATCAAATATTGCGGCTTGCCTACAACACACAGAGATGGTTTGAAGATGGGCATGTACTTCTCACCAGCTGCCAAATTCATCCACAAGGCCCTGAGGAACCCAGAAAGTGAGATCTTTTATCAACCGTTCTGCAGTGATCAGTTTTTGGAAATCAGCTTTTTTTGACTATGTTTTTGCTTTTATTTCCACAGATAAGGTGCTACTTCACTGCTGTGACGCTATCAGCCACTCTCCTACACTTCTGCTGGCATATCTGATGATCCACCGTGGCATGATGTTGGAAGAATCCATCGATCATGTTAAAAAGGTGCGACACATCAAGCCCTCCATGAGATCCCTGACGCAGCTGATGTCTCTCAATGCTGAACTCGTGGAGCAGCGAAAACAACAGCTACAGGGCAACCAGGTGGCAAAGTGCCACTAAAAACATAGAGCACATAGACTAAATACTAATACTTAATAAAATTTTGAGAAGCATTCTTTTTGGTGTTCCTGATTTCTATTTTAGTGTTTAATTTGGTCCTGTGTTTATATAAAAAGCTCCCTGGATGTTTATTTATTCTTATTATATACAGCATGACTACTATTAGGTACACATGTCTGTCCACTGTAAATATATGCAAAGAAAAATATGAAGAGGAAATGTGAAAATATAATGAAAAGTTTAATTTGCCACTTTACTTTACAGGTATGATTTAAATTTGATTTTGAAACTGGTAATTTAATTAATAACTTTAAAAAAAAAATATTAAAATATTATGTTGATAGAAACACATACTATATTAGAATTATATATATATATATATATATATGACTATATATATGACTCTTACAAAAAAAGCATCTAATATTTGTCTCATGCTTGATATTTAATATTAAAAGTGATTGATTTGTGTCACGCACAGTGTAACATATCCACCTTTAAAATGTAGGCCTATATAAAGGTTATAAAAATAGTTTTAGTGTAAAAATAGTTTTACTCAGAAATTTTAATTTTACATTTGATTTGAAAATGTTTTTTTATTAATAAACTGAAATGTGAAATTGTAAAGTACAAAGACTAAAACAATATTTTCTTGTATAATGTACTCCAGTAGGCTAATCTGTTTCTCAGGACCTGAACCATAGAATCATATTATAGAGCTTGTTTTGATCTTGAATATTACCCTTGTCTGTGAAACAGGGTAGATGTGGATTTTAATTAGCGTTTGACGCAGTTCATTCAGTGAAGAAAAAGGACATCTTAGCATTCTTACCTCTCAGATAGGTTCTTCAAGGTATCTTAAAATGATCAGGTGTCCAAGTTACAACATCTAGCTACTGGAGTGCCTCAGGGCTCATTTCTTGAACCACTTCTCTGACGACATTGGTTTGTTTGGTTGCCCCTTGCATCCATATGTCCTTCTTCCATCACTCTACATGTGCACAAGCTCTGTTCCCTCAGTGACTGTTTGCCTTTTCTAAAAAAACTGATAGTATATCCGCAGTTGAATCCTTCTGTTGATTTCCCTAACACTGTCATTCTGTCCTGATGATGTGCCAATAGCTGCTCAAATCGGAGCTTGCCTGACGTGTCTTGATGTCTGCTTTAGCTCAAACTTGCAGAGACAGAACTGATTGTGTTTTCAACAAACCTATCACTTAATCACTATTTCACCACCGAGCTAGGGACATCAACCATAACTCCTTCAAGGACATACTTTTCAACTCCTCTACTTTAGTTCTGTCCAGGCTGGACTATTGCAGTTCTCTCTTGGCAGGTCTTCTAGCGAGTTCTGTACAATTCATCCAGAATGCCGGCTGCAAGATTAAACTTTAATGAGCCGAAAATAATGCATTTCATTGCCACTCTTCATCAATTTTACCAATAGCTGCTTACACAAAATTTAAGGCATTGATGTTTGTCAACAAAACACCACCAGCTCTGCACACCTTTATCGTAATTTACCGTAATTATGTAATTTACATTCCGAGAGTACACATAGTGCCATCCCAGTTAGATATGAAATCTTAACTTAATCTTAATCCATGCAGGTCTTTTCCGTCTTTATTTTACCATCAAACTCTGCCATTTTCTATTCATATTCTAGTTTACCTACTTGTTGTAGTTTTATTTATTAAAAACAACTTGACTCTAACACTCATTTGCATTTCTATTCTGTTTTTTCCCCTTTTATTAAAAAAATAGGTCACACGTTATATTAAGTGGCCCTTACACCTGTGTACTCACCTAGGAACTACACGTGTAGGTACACATTAGACATCTACAGCTGTAATATTTCTGTAACTACTTCATGTAACAACCTTCAGAATGGCATGTGTAAGTGAAAATGTGCAACAGAACATTGGTAACAATGCTTTTTCACTTCACTTCAACAGTGAATATTATTTTGTAACAATAATATGCATAAACGTAATTGGAACAATTTAATCTAAGGGTGGGATACAGGTAGGTTTATGGATATATAAAGTAAGTTAGATCTGGAGTTGATGCTGCACTGTAATAACAGTGTACTTACACGGTGTACAACTCCTCAGGAACTCACGTAACATTCTGTACACCAACCACAAATTATGTAAAGCCTAACTTACCACTGCTGTGTAACATCAGAGTAATTACATGGTAAATCCATAGGAATTGTCTAATTAATATAAAGTGTAACACGTCCTTTACCAAAGAGTGCCGTTAGTTCTCTTACATATTTGTACTTTCATTAACAAAAATTGCTTTTATCAATGTCCTGTTACACATTTGCTTGAGTTTTGTGACATGTGTAGTTACACAAACAGTAGAGCTGTGGATACTATTTGCCAATGTGGTTACATATGTTCACATATAGTTAATATAATTACAGTATTCTATTTTAATTTTTTTCAATACCCTCCAACACTAGCATTCTTCATTCTTTTGCTATCTTTTTATTTATTATATAAAAACTTACTCGGTACTGCTGTAACCAAGACTTGTCCCACCACTTATATAACCTTATATTTTATCGGTTTTGATTGCTTCTTTTGTCCTCATTTGTGATTTGCTTTGGAAAAACTCGTCTGCTAATATTACTAAATGTAACATTATAAAATTGTTTGCAGACCGAAGTCTTGAAACTTTTCCTCAAATTGAGCAGCAGGCGGCGCAAAAGGCGCGAGTAAAACTCCACATGACTTTCTTTGTTTTGACTGAGAACAAAAGTAGCAGCCAAACTCAAACTGTCATTGTGCGTGAGGGAAAATGTCCTACACATGAAGAACGGAGGACACCGAGATGGTGGCCACCGGATGGGCAGTTCAGCGTCTGGTGACGCCGGTATCCCAGCTCTCTTCACAGATCCAACGACTGAGACTTCCCACTGTGCCGCCCGCTCCGCGGATGCCCACATGAACTGTGTCAGAATGACCATGGCCTGAACTTCGCCTACCAACTCCTGAAAGGTATGGCGGGGAACCTAATATGCGCAGGCCTTTTCTGACAAAATGTTCCATGTTCTTTCTCTACAGCCACAAATGTTCGCTACTGAAGAGTCTACAGGGCTCATTAACGTCAATCAAATAACAAGGCGTGGTTTACATTCAGAAGCGTGGAGCATCGGTTTTAGCGGTGAAAGAGTCAGTTGAGTAACGAAAACGTTTTATTTATTATCTGTTTTAGTAGAGAAACGGTAGAAGACCGACAGTGATGCACACTACTCAACCTTTTCCTCGAATATGCCCGTTTGGAATTAAAAATATGGTAGGCTATAATTTCATGACGAAAATATTTTCCCATCTCCTTGTTACAAAACAAGAAACGTACATTCGGCATTAAGTAGACATATACAAGTAATAGCGCATGTGCATATTTGAAAATATTGTTTGCAAATCGATACACCGCAAATCGCCATCGATCGCCCACGTGACTGCGATCGAAATCGAGTCGAGGACTCCTGCTGTTTCTATGGCAACGGTGGAACTATTAGAACTACTAGTGACGTGGCTAAAAGAGCAGTAATTAGACATACTTGCAGAATCTCTTCACTTCGATGATTTTCTGAGCAGAAAGTCTACTATATAGACCGCTCAAAAAAGTTTATATTCGGCGTGTTGGTCCATACAGTTTACAGAGTCAAAATCTGTACTCACAGTGTGTTTCACACGCAATTTGATAACTCTACATCTGACATCAAAACTTAATCAAAAAACTAGAAGTCATCATGTCTTCAGAACTGAGAGAAGTGCTTGTGGATGTTTATGTCAACGGCATCTTCTACTGCAGTGACAGTGTCTGGGCATCAGATGACCAAGATGTGGAGTCGGATATTACCAGTGCCATCTATGACCATTTCAGTCCCACAGTTCATGTGCAACTGGATGAGGTCTTCATTGAGGAGAAAGACGTGCAGCTGGAAGAAGTCTTCATTGAGGAGAAAGACGTGCAGCTGGAGGTTGATATCAGTGATGCCAGCTCAGAGTCGGTGCCACTGGTGTCTGAAGGACCGATCGATCCAGTGGGGCCTTCCGAAGAGGGAAGCGCCAGTGAGACTGATCAGGATAACATTGACGGTTCTCCTGAAACTTCTGAGGAGAGCATCCCAACAGGTAAATGTCAACAGATCGGCTGAAATGCAACATTGCAATGAGGCGCAAATAAAAATATGTACTGTTTTTGTGACAGCACGTTAATTAGTTATTTTTAATCTGTGGTTACACTGTTTATAATTACAAAGTGTTCTTTTCCAGAATTTGCCAAAGTGAGGAAGGCAATCAGTGAGTTCTTCCGAACTGGGATTTTGCCACAGTCTGAGATTGATGCGGTTGTTTCCAGTCGTTGTGTGAGGAGTCAGGAAGCAGCAGTAAGATTGTTCAGAGTGGCATGGATGCCTTATCTGAAATCTCAGAAGAGGACATCCCAATAGGTATATCAGTAGTGCAGTTGAAATTCAACATTTTGTAAAAAAAAAAAAAAAAAAAGTGAAATGAAATAAAAATAGGTAAAGTCTGCATAGGGAATAATTTTTACCCAAGCAACAGTATATGTGACCACAATTTAATTATCCATGTTTACTGTGTGGTAAAACGTGTTTCTAATAAAATATTGTTTTTCTTCTTCTTTTTAGACTTTGTTAAAGTGAGGAAGACCATTAGTGAGTTCTTCCGGACTGGGATCTCATTACAGCCCAAGAGTGACCCAGCTGTTTCTGAGCCACTACGTAAAGTAGCAGGAAGCAGCAGTGGGATCGGTAAGGGTAGAGTGGGCGCTTCATCTCAAATGTCTGAGGAGAACATCCCAACAGGTAAATATCAACAGAGCAGTTAAAATACAGCATTACACTGAGCTGCAAATACAAATGTCTGATACAAGGTAAGCCAAATCTACATATTTTTGGACACATAATATCGCTGAGCCACAGTAAAAGTGACCACACTTTACATGTTTAATATGTGGATCGAAGAAGTTTCTTATATTGTTATTCTTTGTCTTTTAGAATATGCCAAAGTCAGGAAGACAATTAGTGCGTTCTTCCATAAGCGTTGTGATCTCTCAGCACAGCCGGATCCGGATTCAGAGTCACTGTGTGTCCCGAATGAAAGCTCTCACGAATCAACATCTGAGCCTCTGGAACATGAACCAGATCATTTTGATCTTGAGGAATGGTCCATTGTGAGCAGCTCTGAACTGGAACCTGCATGCTCAGAAGGTTTGGTGGTTGACTTCAGCGTTGCCATCTCGGAGCCGAGGAGCCCAGTTCTGGTGCCTGAACACCTGACTGATCCAGAAGGGCCTTCAGCAGAAGTGTCAGGGAGCAGCAGCGGGAATGATCAGGGTGGCAATGATGCTTCTCCTGAAACCCCCGAGGAGTACATCCCAACAGGTGAATGTCAACAGAGCGTTTGAGTTGCAACATTTCAATTACATGCAAGTCAGACAAATTATTTGTGTTCTAATTTCATATTGTTATCTTCTTTTTCAGAATATGTCAAAGTTAGGAAGATCAACAAAATTAGTCAGTTCTTCCAAAAGCTCTTTGGGATCTCAGCACAGCCTCAGAAGGATCCAGCTCTGCCAGAGCCTCTGTGTATCCCAGAAGCAAGCATTCCCAAACAAGAACCTCAAGCGACAGAGCATTCAGTCTTAGAGAACTATATTCCTCTAAACATTTCCCAATTGAAAACTCTTTTGGAGGAAGGTAAACTGTCCGAGACGCCTGTCACTGAGGTCTGGCCCAACATCTTCTTGGGGAATGAGTAAGTCTGCAACTTATAGATTAATATGTGATGAAGCAATAATGTAATGCAGGAGCATGGAGTTAAACACAATTCTGTTTTTAAAATGTAAGTCCTCTTTACTGAAAGACTAATCTAGATTGTTGTGTTCTTGTTCAGAGAAACAGCAAGAGACCGAAGCAAACTCAAGGAGATGGGTATTACCCACATCTTAAATGCTGCAGCAGTGAAGAAGAAGCTGAGGGTGTTGATGGGAATGCCAAAAGAGAAAGACCTGAATGGGAAGGTTAATACAGGGAGAAATATTACAAAGGCATGAACATCAAATATTGCGGCTTGCCTACAACACACAGAGATGGTTTGAAGATGGGCATGTACTTCTCACCAGCTGCCAAATTCATCCACAAGGCCCTGAGGAACCCAGAAAGTGAGATCTTTTATCAACCGTTCTGCAGTGATCAGTTTTTGAAATCAGCTTTTTTGACTATGTTTTGCTTTTATTTCCACAGATAAGGTGCTACTTCACTGCTGTGACGCTATCAGCCACTCTCCTACACTTCTGCTGGCATATCTGATGATCCACCGTGGCATGATGTTGGAAGAATCCATCGATCATGTTAAAAGGTGCGACACATCAAGCCCTCCATGAGATCCCTGACGCAGCTGATGTCTCTCAATGCTGAACTCGTGGAGCAGCGAAAACAACAGCTACAGGGCAACCAGGTGGCAAAGTGCCACTAAAAACATAGAGCACATAGACTAAATACTAATACTTAATAAAATTTTGAGAAGCATTCTTTTTGGTGTTCCTGATTTCTATTTTAGTGTTTAATTTGGTCCTGTGTTTATATAAAAGCTCCCTGGATGTTTATTTATTCTTATTATATACAGCATGACTACTATTAGGTACACATGTCTGTCCACTGTAAATATATGCAAAGAAAAATATGAAGAGGAAATTTGAAAATATAATGAAAAGTTTAATTTGAGACTTGTTTTTATTGCCACTTTACTTTACAGGTATGATCTAAATTTGATTTTGAAACTGGTAACTTGGTTGATCAATAACTTAATAAAATAAGGCACTATAAATATTAAAATATTATGTTGACAGAAACACATACTATATTAGAATATATATATATATATATATATATATATATATATATATATATATATATATATATATATATATATATATATATATGAGTTGAGGAAAGCGGACGTTTTCCCAATTTTTGTAAGTTTGCTTTGTTTATTTGAGTGATACCTTGTATTGTAAACACACTGGGATGTGTTACTGATTTATCAAGAAGAAGAGACCAAACAGAATATTGTATTCTTTTATTTGGTAAGTATTTATAAGATACACAGTACACATGGTATGTATTCACTTTATTGAATAGTAGAAAGAAAGACCACCACAGCATCATGTGTAAAAGATAAAATATGTATTAATAAGAACTTTGAAAAATAGGAATGTTACCGTGAGTGCTGAGTTCCCGACGCTGAGAGGAGGATATCTTAGAAAGATCTTGCCAGAAGAGCAGACTGATAAGATGGCTGTGTTTTTATAGTGAGCTTCTTGAGAGGGAGGTCTTCAGCTGTATGGGACTTTCCCAAAAAGTGTTGACAAATCTTACAAAGACATGTAATAGTTTTGTCTCATGTTTGCTGTTTAATATTAAAAGTGATTTGTGTCATGCACAGTGTAACATCATATCTACCTTTAAAATGTAGACCTATATAAAAATAATTTCACTCAGAAATTTACATTTTGAATATTACCCTTGTCTGTCAAATGGGGTAGATGTGGATTTTAATTACCGTTTTGACGCAGTTCATTCAGTGAAGAATTCAGAGTACTGGCAAAGGACATCTTAGCTTTCTTACCTCTTAGATAGGTTCTTCAAGGTATCTTAAAATGGTTAGGTGTCCAAGTTACTAGCTACTGGAGTGCCTCAGGGCTCATTTCTTGGACCACTTCTCTGACAGTCATAATTTCTGTGATTCTCTCAACTCTACCTATCTGTCATGGTTTTGAATCACTGTCTCATTGTTGTGTGCTGCATGAGGGGGTGTATCTCCTGGTTATTACAAACTGATCTGTTCCAGCTGTTACTAGGGCTATTTAGGACTTGCTAACACTACGTCTCGTTGTCAGATCCTTGGGTTTCCCTGGGCTTGTCCTGTTCCAGCGGCTTCCCTTACTGTCTCTGGGTGTTTGTTCCTGCGTCTGCTGATGCTTTGGTTTGGTTGCCCCTTGCATCCATATGTCTTTCTTCCATCACTCTACATGTGCACAAGCTCTGTTCCCTCAGTGACTGTTTGCCTTTTTCTTAAAATTGATTATATATCCGCAGCTGAATCCTTCTTTTGATTTCATAACACTCTCATTCAGTACTGATGATGTGCCAATAGCTGCTGAGTTTGGTTTCCCATTCAGTTCGCTGATTCTTCGGGTTTATTTCCCATGATGTCCGCTGCGATTTCTCGAGCGTATCCTTCTTACGATCCATGCAGTTGCTATTTTAAGAGACTGGAAATGACAAACAGAAAGTGTGTCCAAAAGGTGACTGTTATTCTGACCGCAGAGCTGCATGTCGATCACATTTATTAGTGTGTGACAGACACACTACTTCCTCCCAATAGCTATCTATCTATCTATCTATCTATCTATCTATCTATCTATCTATCTATCTATCTATCTATCTATCTATTTAGAGCTGTTAAACTAGCAAATTAAGGTTAAAAAGGTTAAACAAAGGGTGACGCTTATTGTGGCCGATGTGTATTACAGAAAATCATGATATTTCCCCTTTTTAAATTCGTATTTTCAAGGAAAGGTTTTTTTTTTTTTTTTTTTTAAGAAATTGTTTAAAAAGACAATAAAATGGATTAACAATGCAGAAACATTTCTACAGCCTTCTTTTATCATAGTTGTGACTATGACTGTAGATTCTAAAAAAGGAAGAAAAAAAAAAAGTTCTAGATACTAATTTAATGGATAAAATAATTTAAGATATGTTTTTCACTAAATATAATCACTAAAATATAAGGTTGATATAAATACATATAATACAAAACATATACAACTTATTAATGAGTATTTCCACTAATATTTATTTAATCAGTCATTGATATTTTTGCAGTCTCTTACAAACATCCAGTATTTTTGTCTCTTGCTTGCCGTTTAATATTGAAAGTGATTGCTTTGTGTCCAGCACAGTGCTTATCCGCTTTGGAAGTAGACTATTTATGTTACATTATGATATAAAATGTAAAATGTAGGCTTATATACAAATTATACTGGAAAAAAAAAAGGCTGGTGTAAAACTTTCACTCAGAAATTTTAATTTCATATCTGATTACAAATAATGTTATTATGATTAAACTGAAATAATTTAGAAATGTTGTAGTACAAAGGTGGGCTGAAACAATATTTTCATAATTTTGTTTCTCATAAAATGGTCATCGATTTTAGACTGATTTTTGCCGCGGTCTGACGGGGTCCGTTCAGTGGGACGATTCAAACGGATTTAAAACCAGTAAGGTATGCCAGTGAAAATAAAATGAATAACTTTCAGAAAATCATCAAATGTTTATGTTACATTTTCTGCCTCTGAAGAGTGTACAGGGCTCATTAATGTCAATCAAATAACAAGGCGTGGTTTACATTCAGAAGCGTGGAGCATCGGTTTTAGCGGTGAAAGTCAGTTGAGTAGCGAAAACGTCAATTATTTGACATATTTTAGTAGAAAACGGTAGAAGACCGACAGTGATGCAGACTACTCGACCTTTTCATCAAAATGCCCGATTGGAATTAAAAATATGGTAGGCTATAATTTTCATGACGAAAATACTCTCCTTACTCTACCTACATTCGGCATTAAATAGACATATACAAATAATAGCGCTTGTGCATATTTTAAAATATTATTTGAAAATCGATACACCGCAAATCGCCATTGTATCGCCCACGTGATCGCGATCGAAATCGAGTCGAGGACTCCTGCTGTTTCTATGGCAACGGTGGAACTATTAGAACTACTAGTGACGTGGCTAAAATACTTGCAGAATCTCTTCACTTCGATGATTTTCTGAGCAGAAAGTCTACTATATAGATCGTTCAAAAAGTTTATATTCGCGTGTTGGTCCATACAGTTTACAGAGTCAAAATCTGTACTCACAGTGTGTTTCACACGCAATTTGATAACTCTACATCTGACATCAAAACTTAATCAAAAACTAGAAGTCATCATGTCTTCAGAACTGAGAGAAGTGCTTGTGGATGTTTATGTCAACGGCATCTTCTACTGCAGTGACAGTGTCTGGGCATCAGATGACCAAGATGTGGAGTCGGATATTACCAGTGCCATCTATGACCATTTCAGTCCCACAGTTCATGTGCAACTGGATGAGGTCTTCATTGAGGAGAAAGACGTGCAGCTGGAAGAAGTCTTCATTGAGGAGAAAGACGTGCAGCTGGAGGTTGATATCAGTGATGCCAGCTCAGAGTCGGTGCCACTGGTGTCTGAAGGACCGATCGATCCAGTGGGGCCTTCCCCAAGAGGGCGTCAGTGAGACTGATCAGGATAACATTGACGGTTCTCCTGAAACTTCTGAGGAGAGCATCCCAACAGGTAAATGTCAACAGATCGGCTGAAATGCAACATTGCAATGAGGCGCAAATAAAAATATGTACTGTTTTTGTGACAGCACGTTAATTAGTTATTTTTAATCTGTGGTTACACTGTTCATAATTACAAAGTGTTCTTTTCCAGAATTTGCCAAAGTGAGGAAGGCAATCAGTGAGTTCTTCCGAACTGGGATTTTGCCACAGTCTGAGATTGATGCGGTTGTTTCCGAGTCATTGTGTGAGGAGTCAGGAAGCAGCAGTAAGATTGTTCAGAGTGGCATGGATACCTTATCTGAAATCTCAGAAGAGGACATCCCAATAGGTATATCAGTAGTGCAGTTGAAATTCAACATTTTGTAAAAAAAAAAAAAAAGTGAAATGAAATAAAAATAGGTAAAGTCTGCATAGGGAATAATTTTTACCCAAGCAACAGTATATGTGACCACAATTTAATTATCCATGTTTACTGTGTGGTAAAACGTGTTTCTAATAAAATATTGTTTTTCTTCTTTTTAGACTTTGTTAAAGTGAGGAAGACCATTAGTGAGTTCTTCGGACTGGGATCTCATTACAGCCCAAGAGTGACCCAGCTGTTTCTGAGCCACTCACGTAAAGTAGCAGGAAGCAGCAGTGGGATCGTAAGGTAGAGTGGGCGCTTCATCTCAAATGTCTGAGGAGAACATCCCAACAGGTAAATATCAACAGAGCAGTTAAAATACAGCATTACACTGAGCTGCAAATACAAATGTCTGATACAAGGTAAGCCAAATCTACATATTTTTGGACACGTAATATTGCTGAGCCACAGTAAAAGTGACCACACTTTACATGTTTAATATGTGGATCGAAGAAGTTTCTTATATTGTTATTCTTTGTCTTTTAGAATATGCTAAAGTCAGGAAGACAATTAGTGCGTTCTTCCATAAGCGTTGTGATCTCTCAGCACAGCCGGATCCGGATTCAGAGTCACTGTGTGTCCCGAATGAAAGCTCTCACGAATCAACATCTGAGCCTCTGGAACATGAACCAGATCATTTTGATCTTGAGGAATGGTCCATTGTGAGCAGCTCTGAACTGGAACCTGCATGCTCAGAAGGTTTGGTGGTTGACTTCAGCGTTGCCATCTCGGAGCCGAGGAGCCCAGTTCTGGTGCCTGAACATCTGACTGATCCAGAAGGGCCTTCAGCAGAAGTGTCAGGGAGCAGCAGCGGGAATGATCAGGGTGGCAATGATGCTTCTCCTGAAACCCCCGAGGAGTACATTCCAACAGGTGAATGTCAACAGAGCGTTTGAGTTGCAACATTTCAATTACATGCTAGTCAGACAAATTATTTGTGTTCTAATTTCATATTGTTATCTTCTTTTTTCAGAATATGTCAAAGTTAGGAAGATCAACAAAATTAGTCAGTTCTTCCAAAAGCTCTTTGGGATCTCAGCACAGCCTCAGAAGGATCCAGCTCTGCCAGAGCCTCTGTGTATCCCAGAAGCAAGCATTCCCAAACAAGAACCTCAAGCGACAGAGCATTCAGTCTTAGAGAACTATATTCCTCTAAACATTTCCCAATTGAAAACTCTTTTGGAGGAAGGTAAACTGTCCGAGACGCCTGTCACTGAGGTCTGGCCCAACATCTTCTTGGGAATGAGTAAGTCTGCAACTTATAGATTAATATGTGATGAAGCAATAATGTAATGCAGGAGCATGGAGTTAAACACAATTCTGTTTTTAAAATGTAAGTCCTCTTTACTGAAAGACTAATCTAGATTGTTGTGTTCTTGTTCAGAGAAACAGCAAGAGACCAGAAGCAAACTCAAGGAGATGGGTATTACCCACATCTTAAATGCTGCAGCAGTGAAGAAGAAGCTGAGGTGTTGATGGGAATGCCAAAAGAAAAGACCTGAATGGGAAGGTTAATACAGGAGAAATATTACAAAGGCATGAACATCAAATATTGCGGCTTGCCTACAACACACAGAGATGGTTTGAAGATGGGCATGTACTTCTCACCCAGCTGCCAAATTCATCCACAAGGCCCTGAGGAACCCAGAAAGTGAGATCTTTTATCAACCGTTCTGCAGTGATCAGTTTTTGGAAATCAGCTTTTTGACTATGTTTTTGCTTTTATTTCCACAGATAAGGTGCTACTTCACTGCTGTGACGCTATCAGCCACTCTCCTACACTTCTGCTGGCATATCTGATGATCCACCGTGGCATGATGTTGGAAGAATCCATCGATCATGTTATAAAAGGTGCACGACATCAAGCCCTCCATGAGATCCCTAGACGCAGCTGATGTCTCTCAATGCTGAACTCGTGGAGCAGCGAAAACAACAGCTACAGGGCAACCAGGTGGCAAAGTGCCACTAAAAACATAGAGCACATAGACTAAATACTAATACTTAATAAAATTTTGAGAAGCATTCTTTTTGGTGTTCCTGATTTCTATTTTAGTGTTTAATTTGGTCCTGTGTTTATATAAAAGCTCCTGGATGTTTATTTATTCTTATTATATACAGCATGACTACTATTAGGTACACATGTCTGTCCACTGTAAATATATGCAAAGAAAAATATGAAGAGGAAATGTGAAAATATAATGAAAAGTTTAATTTGAACTTGCCACTTTACTTTACTACAGGTATGATTTAAATTTGATTTTGAAACTGGTAATTTAATTAATTGTAAGGAGGAGGCGGAAGCCGATGCGAATCCATTTGCGGATGTTTATTGGAACACACACACAGATGAGGATTGTCAGAAACAAGCAAGGGTTGGTAACAGTAGTATCAGTCCGGAAGGCAAACATACACAAAGGAGATCCGTGGGCAAAGTCGAATGAAGGCAAAGGTCAATAACAAAAGTTCAGTAGTGTCGGTTACGTAACAGACAAGGAAGATCCGTGAAGCCGTGAGTCGATAAAGCGCAAGCAAAAGGTCATACACAATAGAAGTCAGTAGATCAATGGTAAACGGCAGTAAGGCAGACAGGCTGGTAATGCGCCACAGAGTAGAGCACCTGGTGCCTACGGTTATATAGCCCTAACCCGGAGTAGTAGTAGTAGAGGGGCGGCTCGAGTCAGTACTCGGAGAGGGCTCCCTCTGCTGGTTGGATGTTACAGAGACTCCCCCTCCAGGGCGACTCCTGGAGCTCTTCGTGGACGTCCTCGTGGGTCCCTGTGGTTAATAGTTGGTCCTGGTCAGAATCTCGTGGTTGGTCTCGTGGTTGTTCTCGTGGCTGGTCCTGGAGGCAGAATCTTGTGGATTTAGTTTCGTGGGCGTCCCCGTGGTGCGTGGTTGGTCTTGGGCAGAATCTCGTTGTGGATTACGTGAGTCTTCCCCTAGGGGCGAGGTGCTGGACGATCAGGTCTGGCTCTGTGGAACTCCTCTATAGGGATGGGTCCAAAATGTCCCCGAGCGGCTACCCAGGATCTCTCCTCTGGTCCGTAACCCTCCCAGTCCACCAAATGCTGGGCCGACCCCTCATCTCCGCGAGGTCTAGTAGTTCGCGCGCGCACTTGATGCGGGGTTCCCGTCAATCCCAGAAGTGGCGGCGGTGGTTCTGGGGCTTCATGACACAGGGGTCAACTCCCGGGTGGACCAGGTTTGGAGGAGGGATACATGAAAGGATGGAGATATATGATGGTTAGTAGGCAGCTCAGGTTGGGATAAGTGACATCATTTACTTGTTTTATTATCTTGAATGGTCCTGCATGCCTTGGATTTAGCTTCTTACTGGGCAGCGATCTTGATGTCCTCTGCCGAGAGCCAGACCCTTTGTCCAGGTTGATATGGGGATGTGGGCGTCTGTGGCGGTTAGCTTGAGTCTCCTGATACCTGATTGCTCTTTCTGTAGTCGCACATGAGCGCTATCCCACACCTCTCACTCCTGCACGAATCCAATCATCAACGGCTGGAAGCGTTGGATGGTTCTCCTGACCCACGGGAACATGGCGGCTGATGCCCGAGGACACACTGGAATGAGTCATACCTGTAGCTAACCCGACTAGTGAGTTCTGAGCATACTCAGCCCATGGTAAAAACTCAGACCACCGGTGTTGTTCTCTGTGGCAGCTAGGTCGAAGGTACCTCCCGATCTCCTGATTAAGTCTCTCGACCTGTCCATTAGCCTGTGGATGGTAGCCTGAGGTAAGGCTCACATTAATGTCGAGTGTTTGCCAGAAGCCCTCCATACTTGGGAAGTAAACTGAGTACTATCTATCACTCACTATATCCTCGGTAATCCGGGATTCTGAAAACAT